>NC_091992.1:4715160-4756764 GCF_044704955.1 Pristiophorus japonicus | reverse complement strand
CGTGGGGGGGGGGTGAGCACGTGGAGGGGGGTGAGCACGTGGGGGGGGGGTGAGCACGTGGGGGGGGGGGGTGAGCACGTGGGGGGGGGGGGGTGAGCACGTGGGGGGGGGGGGGTGAGCACGTGGGGGGGGGGGGTGAGCACGTGGGGGGGGGGGTGAGCACGTGGGGGGGGGGGGTGAGCACGTGGGGGGGGGGGTGAGCACGTGGGGGGGGGGTGAGCACGTGGGGGGGGGGGTGAGCACGTGGGGGGGGGGGTGAGCACGTGGGGGGGGGGTGAGCACGTGGGGGGGGGGGGTGAGCACGTGGGGGGGGGGTGAGCACGTGGGGGGGGGTGAGCACGTGGGGGGGGGGTGAGCACGTGGGGGGGCGGGGTGAGCACGTGGGGGGTGGGGTGAGCATGTGGGGGGTGGGGTGAGCATGTGGGGGGTGGGGGTGAGCATGTGGGGTGGGTGGGGGTGGGTGGGGTGAGCATGTGGGGGGGTGGGGTGAGCATGTGGGGGGTGGGGTGAGCATGTGGGGGGGGGTGTGAGCATGTGGGGGGGGGGGGGGGGTGTGAGCATGTGGGGGGGGGGGGGGGTTTGTGCAATACTTACGGTAACTCATTATTCAGCAGCTTACAGGTGAGCCAGACTCGGTCCACTTCCTGCAACGGAGGAGCAGCCCATTACTGGACAATAATCCATCCGCCCTTTACAACAACAACTTGCATTCATAAAGCGCCTTTAACATAGCAAAAAGGCCCTCCACAGGCGTGTAAATCGGGGGGGGAGCAGAAGCAACACACACTCACTGACTACAGACAGCGGCGGCACTCACTCACCACGATCTGCAGGGAGAAGACGTTGAAGCTGATGTTGTGTAGCGACAGGAAGCCGATGGAGCCGATTTTTAAATCCACATTTAGCCAATTGTGGATGAACTGCGTGACCATCCATGATAGCAGCCACCTGCAGAGAGAGAGAGAGAGAGAGAGAGAGAGAGAGAGAGAAAGAGAGAGAGAGCCAGAGAGAGAGAGAGAGCCAAAGAGAGAGAGAAAGAGAGAGAGCCAGAGAGAGAGAGCAAGAGAGAGAGCGAGAGCGAGAGCGAGAGCGCGAGAGAGAGAGAGAGAGAGAAGAGAGAGAGAGAGAGAGAGAGAGAGAGAGAGAGCCAGAGAGAGAGAGAGCAAGAGAGCAAGAGCCAGAGAGAGAGCAAGAGAGCGAGAGCGCGAGAGAGAGAGAGCGAGAGAGCGAGAGAGCGAGAGAGAGCCAGAGAGAGAGAGCCAGAGAGAGAGAGCCAGAGAGAGAGAGCCAGAGAGAGAGAGCCAGAGAGAGAGAGAGCGAGAGAGCAAGAGCGAGAGCGCGAGAGAGAGAGAGAGAGAGAGAGAGCCAGAGAGAGAGAGAGCAAGAGAGCAAGAGCCAGAGAGAGAGCAAGAGAGCGAGAGCGCGAGAGAGAGCGAGAGAGCGAGAGAGAGCCAGAGAGAGAGAGCCAGAGAGAGAGAGAGCGAGAGAGCAAGAGCGAGAGCGCGAGAGAGCGAGAGCGAGAGCGAGAGCGAGAGCGAGAGCGAGAGCGAGAGAGCCAGAGAGAGAGAGAGCGAGAGAGAGAGCGAGAGCGCGAGAGAGAGAGCGAGAGAGCCAGCGAGAGAGAGAGCGAGAGAGAGAGCGAGAGAGAGAGCGCGAGAAAGAGAGAGAGAGCGAGAGAGAGCAAGAGAGCCAGAGAGAGAGCCAGAGAGAGAGCCAGAGAGAGAGAGAGAGCCAGAGAGAGCGAGAGAGAGCCAGAGAGAGCGGGAGAGAGAGAGAGAGAGAGAGCGAGAGAGAGCAAGAGAGAGCCAGCGAGAGAGAGAGAGAAAGAGCCAGCGAGAGAGAGAGAGAAAGAGCCAGCGAGAGAGAGAGCGAGAGAGAGAGAGAGCGAGAGAGAGCGAGAGAGAGAGAGAGCGAGAGAGAGAGAGCGCGAGAGAGAGAGCGAGAGAGAGCGCAAAAGAGAGAGCGAGAGAGACAGACAGACAGACAGACAGACAGAGAGAGAGAGACAGAGGTTAGAATATCACACAACACCTGACATGAACACCAGAGATCTCACTGACGTGTAACTGGGTCGGAATTCTCACGATGCGTTCTCTGGCACTGTTACAGACCGAGCAACAAAATGCTGTCATTCAGATTGGAGTGTATCAGGAGCAAAGCACTAGGGGCTGTTCCACACTGGGGTACAGTACTGGTGGGTACAGGTCTGTCACTGTATAACACTGGGTACAGTACTGGTGGGTACAGGTCTGTCACTGTATAACACTGGGGTACAGTACTGGTGGGTACAGGTCTGTCACTGTATAACACTGGGGTACAGTACTGGTGGGTACAGGTCTGTCACTGTATAACACTGGGTACAGTACTGGTGGGTACAGGTCAGTCACTGTATAACACTGGGGTACAGTACTGGTGGGTACAGGTCTGTCACTGTATAACACTGGGGTACAGTACTGGTGGGTACAGGTCTGTCACTGTATAACACTGGGGTACAGTACTGGTGGGTACAGGTCTGTCACTGTATAACACTGGGGTACAGTACTGGTGGGCACAGGTCTGTCACTGTATAACACTGGGGTACAGTACTGGTGGGTACCGGTCTGTCACTGTATAACACTGGGGTACTGTACTGGTGGGTACAGGTCTGTCACTGTATAACACTGGGGTACAGTACTGGTGGGTACAGGTGTGTCACTGTATAACACGGATACAGCACTGGTGGGTACAGGTCTGACACTGTATAACACTGGGGTACAGTACTGGTGGGTACAGGTGTGTCACTGTATAACACTGGGGTACAGTACTGGTGGGTACAGGTCTGTCACTGTATAACACTGGGGTACAGTACTGGTGGGTACAGGTCTGTCACTGTATAACACTGGAGTACAGTACTGGTGGGTACAGGTCTGTCACTGTATAACACTGGGGTACAGTACTGGTGGGTACAGGTCTGTCACTGTATAACACTGGAGTACAGTACTGGTGGGTACAGGTCTGTCACTGTATAACACTGGGGTACAGTACTGGTGGGTACAGGTCTGTCACTGTATAACACTGGGGTACAGTACTGGTGGGCACAGGTCTGTCACTGTATAACACTGGGGTACAGTACTGGTGGGTACCGGTCTGTCACTGTATAACACTGGGGTACTGTACTGGTGGGTACAGGTCTGTCACTGTATAACACTGGGGTACAGTACTGGTGGGTACAGGTGTGTCACTGTATAACACGGATACAGCACTGGTGGGTACAGGTCTGACACTGTATAACACTGGGGTACAGTACTGGTGGGTACAGGTCAGTCACTGTATAACACTGGGGTACAGTACTGATGGGTACAGATCTGACACTGTATAACACTGGGGTACAGTACTGGTGGGTACAGGTGTGTCACTGTATAAAACGGATACAGCACTGGTGGGTACAGGTCTGTCAGTGTATAACACTGGGGTACAGTACTGGTGGGTACAGGTCAGTCACTGTATAACACTGGGGTACAGTACTGGTGGGTACAGGTCTGTCGCTGTATAACACTGGGTACATTACTGGGTACTGCATTGCCAGACCCCTCTCCCCTTCTCCTTCACACTCTGCAGGATTCTAAACACTGTTATTTCGCAGGCTTGTTTCTCAGGTGTTGAATCCAAATTACACGGCGTAGTTTGATCATGGTCGCCCTCCATAACCAACACATTCCCCAGCCCAACGTACCGAGGTGGCACCGCCATTGTGGGCTGACACACACGGGTGGATTTTCAATGAGACACTAACCAGGAGAGGAGTGGGGCAATCATGTGGCACAGTACATGGTTACTTTTGGGCACGTGTGGAAGGAAATGGCCTTTCCTTTTGGAGCAGTGGACTCTCCTGTTGTAAACTGCCTGGTGTCCTTTTTCCCGCAGACACGTGAATTGCCTGGGACGTCCCGGCAGGTATCGGTGCTGGCGAGACCCTCAGTGGTGGGCGACAGGAGTGGGATGTCGGGTCTAAGGCAAAGCTCAAGGGCCTCTGACCAATGTTCCCCTCAAGTTGCGTGGCCTGATCTGCGGCTCCCACGCAGGACGCTCAACGGCGTTACAACTGAAATAACCAGCGTCAGCTAGTGGCTCAGTGGGCAGCACCCTCGCCTCTGAGTCAGAAGGTTGTGGGTTCAAGTCCTACTCCAGGAACTTCAGCACAAAAAAAATCCAGGCTGACACTCCCGTGCAGTACTGATGGAGCGCCGCACTGTCGGAGGGCCAGCACTGAGGGAGCGCCACACTGTCAGAGGGCCAGCACTGAGGGAGCGCCGCACTGTCGGAGGGGCGGTGCTGAGGGAGCGCCGCACTGTCGGAGGGGCAGTGCTGAGGGAGCACCACACTGTCAGAGGGCCAGCACTGAGGGAGCGCCGCACTGTCGGAGGGGCGGTGCTGAGGGAGCGCCGCACTGTCGGAGGGGCAGTGCTGAGGGAGCACCACACTGTCAGAGGGCCAGCACTGAGGGAGCGCCGCACTGTCGGAGGGGCGGTGCTGAGGGAGCGCCGCACTGTCGGAGGGGCAGCACTGAGGGAGTGCCACAGTCAGAGGGGCAGTACTGAGGGAGCGCCGCACTGTCGGAGGGGCAGTGCTGAGGGAGCACCACACTGTCGGAGGGGCAGTGCTGAGGGAGTGTCGGAGGGGCAGTACTGAGAGAGTGTCGGAGGGGCAGTACTGAGGGAGCACCGCACTGTCGGAGGGGCAGTACTGAGGGAGTGCCGCACTGTCGGAGGGGCAGTACTGAGGGAGCGCCGCACTGTCGGAGGGACGGTACTGAGGGAGCGCCGCACTGTCGGAGGGACGGTACTGAGGGAGCGCCGCACTGTCGGAGGGACGGTACTGAGGGAGTGCCGCGCTGTCGGAGGGGCGGTACTGAGGGAGTGTCGGAGGGGCGGTACTGAGGGAGTGTCGGAGGGGCGGTACTGAGGGAGTGTCGGAGGGGCAGTACTGAGGGAGTGCCGCACTGTCGGAGGGGCGGTACTGAGGGAGTGTTGGAGGGGCAGTACTGAGGGAGTGCCGCACTGTCGGAGGGGCAGTGCTGAGGGAGCACCACACTGTCAGAGGGCCAGCACTGAGGGAGCGCCGCACTGTCGGAGGGGCGGTGCTGAGGGAGCGCCGCACTGTCGGAGGGGCAGCACTGAGGGAGTGCCACAGTCAGAGGGGCAGTACTGAGGGAGCGCCGCACTGTCGGAGGGGCAGTGCTGAGGGAGCACCACACTGTCGGAGGGGCAGTGCTGAGGGAGTGTCGGAGGGGCAGTACTGAGAGAGTGTCGGAGGGGCAGTACTGAGGGAGCACCGCACTGTCGGAGGGGCAGTACTGAGGGAGTGCCGCACTGTCGGAGGGGCAGTACTGAGGGAGCGCCGCACTGTCGGAGGGACGGTACTGAGGGAGCGCCGCACTGTCGGAGGGACGGTACTGAGGGAGCGCCGCACTGTCGGAGGGACGGTACTGAGGGAGTGCCGCGCTGTCGGAGGGGCGGTACTGAGGGAGTGTCGGAGGGGCGGTACTGAGGGAGTGTCGGAGGGGCGGTACTGAGGGAGTGTCGGAGGGGCAGTACTGAGGGAGTGCCGCACTGTCGGAGGGGCGGTACTGAGGGAGTGTTGGAGGGGCAGTACTGAGGGAGCGCCGCACTGTCGGAGGGGCAGTACTGAGGGAGCGCCGCACTGTCGGAGGGGCAGTACTGAGGGAGTGCCGTACTGTCGGAGGGGCAGTACTGAGGGAGCGCCGCACTGTCGGAGGGGCAGTACTGAGGGGGTGCCGTCTTTTGGATGAGATGTAAAATTGAGGCTCCATTTGCCCGTGGCACTATTTCGAAGAAGAGCAGGGGCGGTGTCCTGGGGCCAATATTTATCCCTCAATCAACATCACTAAAACAGATTTTCTGGGTCATTATCACATCGCTGTTTGTGGGAGCTTGCTGTGCACAAATTAACTGCCGTGTTTCCCACATTACAACAGCGACTGCACTCCAAAAGTACTTCATTGCCTGTAAAGCGCTTTGAGATGTCTGGTGGTCGTGAAAAGCCCAATATAAATGCAAGTCTTTCTTTTGTTTTTTTTAAACCACATCGACACGAGAAACTGAATGGGCCGCGCACCCAAAAAACAATCAGCAGGAGCATTCCAGCCGACACTGCCATCCGTCGTTTGGCTTTGCGCTGCGATGACCAGAGCACGGCCACATGGCAGAACGACACAGCACAGGAGGTCATTCTGCCCATCGTGCCTGCACCCGACGACCAAGGAACAACATTTTACAGAGCCGCTCACAGCCACAGGAAATCTCAAAGCTCTTCCCAGCCGACAAAAGAGTTTTACTCTGTATCTAACCCCGTGCTGTACTTGCCCTGGGAGTGTTTGATGGGACAGTGTAGAGGGAGCTTTACTCTGTATCTAACCCCCTGTACCTGCCCTGGGAGTGTTTGATGGGACAGTGTAGAGGGAGCTTTACTCTGTATCTAACCCCCTGTACCTGCCCTGGGAGTGTTTGATGGGACAGTGTAGAGGGAGCTTTACTCTGTATCTAACCCCGTGCTGTACCTGCCCTGGGAGTGTTTGATGGGACAGTGTAGAGGGAGCTTTACTCTGTATCTAACCCCCTGTACCTGCCCTGGGAGTGTTTGATGGGACAGTGTAGAGGGAGCTTTACTCTGTCAGTGTGAGGGGGGGGGAGATTGGCCTCAGGACCCTTTTCCTCACAGGACAGACCCCCGGGTACCCCACACTCCTTGTCCCCCCCCCTCCCGGCCCACGAGCACCAGACCCCCCGGGTACCTCACCCCCCGGGCCCCGCACTCACCGGCCCACCAGCACCAGGCCCAGCGCCGCGGCCGCCAGCGACAGCGCGCCCAGCACCAGCGCCATGGTGCAGCCCCGCGGGTCACAGGTCAGCGGTCGCCGGCAGTCGCGCCGGACGCGCGTCACGGCCCGGCCGCCGGAAGTGGCGCCGCTGTGGGCGGGGCTCCATCCACACCAGGCCAGGTCCAGCCTTGCTGTAGCGCCTTTCACCCGGCCAGCAGCGTTTTACAGCCAATCAGGGCACGTGTTTCGGCGTGCAGTGCAATGTGGGAAAGACAGCAGGCAATGTGAGCACAGCAAGCTCCCACACACAGTACTGCCCCTCCGACAATGCGGCACTCCCTCAGTACTGCCCCTCCGACAGTGCGGCGCTCCCTCAGTACTGCCCCTCCGACAGTGCAGGACTCCATCAGTACTGCCCCTCCGACAGTGCGGGGCTCCCTCAGTACTGCCCCTCCGACAGTGCGGCGCTCCCTCAGTACTGCCCCTCCGACAGTGCGGCACTCCCTCAGTACTGCCCCTCCGACAGTGCGGCACTCCCTCAGTACTGCCCCTCCGACAGTGCGGCACTCCCTCAGTACTGTCCCTCCGACAGTGCAGCACTCCCTCAGTACTGCCCCTCCGACAGTGCGGCACTCCCTCAGTACTGCCCCTCCGACAGTGCGGCACTCTCTCAGCACTGCCCCTCCGACAGTGCGGCACTCCCTCAGTACTGCCCCTCCGACAGTGCGGCGCTCCCTCAGTACCGCCCCTCCGACAGTGCGGCGCTCCCTCAGTACTGCCCCTCCGACAGTGCTCCCTCAGTACTGCCCCTCCGCCAGTGCAGAGCTCCCTCAGTACTGCTCTGGGAGTGTCGGTCTGGATTATGTGCTGAAGTCTCTGGAGTGGGACTTGAACCCACAACTTTCTGCCTCGAGACAAGAGCCACAGATGACGTTGCACAGAAGGTCCTTTTATAGATAGAAGGTGTGTCTGTGACTGGGATGAGTAATCAGAGAGCTGGGGGGCGGTGGGGGTGGGGCACGGATGGATAAAGTTTCTGTTATTTCAGGAAGAGTGACTGTCACCAAATAGATGCCCTCTCGCAGGAGGCTGTGCTGTTTGCACTTCGATTCAGTATTTCCAGTTCTCAGACACATCAGGTGTGGCTGATTAACCAACCAAATATTTGTGTAATTTTTCCATATGGTCACAGGTTCTCCCTTGTCCTTCCCAGCCTCTCCCGTGACTTTGGCCCAGCTGCTGTTTCACCTTCAACTGAGTTTAACGCAGGACATTTGCGGAGCCTACGTTTTAACACGAGGCGTAACTGAGCCCGACACAGGCCAAAAATGTCCTAACAAAGGGCCCGATGTTAGTTCCCACATCGCAAGTCACGTGCCTTCTATCTTCCATTGCAGATATTTATTTCCCTTATTCTCCCGACTCCTGTGCAGTACCACAGCTGCCTCATCCAAATGGCCCTTCTGCACTTGTGAGCCTAGGCTGTGAATGTTGACCATGGGGAGCATCACATCGGAACCTAATGCACCCCTCACCCTCCCCACACGGACATATGCCGGCAGGAGTCGTTGGTATTGGTCAGAAGGAAGACTGAACAGTTTCTCCGCCCCCTCGCATTATTTCTCAGCCCCACAGGTGCTGAGGCCAATTGTACCGATCACCACTCCCCCCTCCACCGAGATCCGTGAACTCAGCACAGACCTGGGAGCTACCCATCGCACTGGGAGCCCCTTCACCACACGGACTGCAGCGGTTCAAGGCGACAGCTCACCACCACCTTCTTAAGGGGCAATTAGGGACGGGCAATAAATGCCGGCCTTGCCAGCGATAATCACAACCCGAACAAATTTTATAAAAGGTGATGAGTGTCGGTGCTAACCTCATTAGTTGGAGAAACTATTGGATGAATTGGCAGCAGCTGATTGGTCCTTGAACTCACTGTGTGGCCATGTGATTCTTCCACTGCAGGAACTGGGAACAACTTGCATTTACATAGCGCCTTTAACGCAGTGAGACGTCCCAACGTGCTTCAAACAAAATTTGGCACCAAGCAACATAAGGAGATATTTGGGCAAGCGATCCGAAGTTTGGCCAAAGAGGAAGGTTTGACATGTCAGCTGTGGCCCAGCACACAGCTCTTTCACCTTCAATCGAGCATCTTAGGGGAGGAGAGAGAGGCAGAGATCACACTCACACAATCAGCACAACACAAACACTTCGAGTAGGTTCTTTATTCATTGAGAATTGCATTGTCACTCGGTTATACACAGCTTTACACGTCCTAAACTGATCAAAGACGTACAAATAATTTTTTAACACTTAAAGTTGGTCGTGGCTGTTGTGTGTTCCCTGAGGTCGTCGGCAGAGATGTCACTGAACTTAACGAGCAGCTCGTTTACGCTATAGTCCTGTCCACAGTGTTATACAGTGACACACCTGTACCCACCAGTACTGTACCCGTGTTATAGAGTGACAGACCTGTACCCACCAGTACTGTACCCGTGTTATAGAGTGACAGACCTGTACCCACCAGTACTGAACCCCAGTGTTATACAGTGAGAGACCTGTACCCACCAGTACTGTACCCCAGTGTTATACAGTGAGAGACCTGTACCCACCAGTACTGTACCCGTGTTATACAGTGACACACCTGTACCCACCAATACTGTACCCGTGTTATACAGTGACAGACCCGTACCCACCAGTACTGTACCCCAGTGTTATACAGTGAGAGGCCTGTACCCACTAGTACCGTACCCCAGTGTTATACAGTGACAGACCTGTACCCACCAGTACTGTACCCCAGTGTTATACAGTGACACACCTGTACCCACCAGTACTGAACCCATGTTCTCCAGTGACACACCTGTACCCACCAGTACTGTACCCCAGTGTTATACAGTGACACACCTGTACCCCAGTGTTATACAGTGACAGACCTGTACCCACCAGTACTGTACCCCAGTGTTATACAGTGACACACCTGTACCCACCAGTACTGTACCCCAGTGTTATACAGTGACACACCTGTACCCCAGTGTTATACAGTGACAGACCTGTACCCACCAGTACCATACCCGTGTTTTACAGTGACAGACCTGTACCCCCCCCCAGTACTGAACCCCAGTGTTATACAGTGACAGACCTGTACCCCCCCAGTACTGAACCCCAGTGTTATACAGTGACAGACCTGTACCCACCAGTACTGTACCACAGTGTTATACAGTGACAGATCTGTACCCACCAGTACTGTACCCCAGTGTTACAGTGACAGACCTGTACCCCCCAGTACTGTACCCCAGTGTTATACAGTGACACACCTGTACCCCAGTGTTATACAGTGACAGACCTGTACCCACCAGTACCATACCCGTGTTTTACAGTGACAGACCTGTACCCCCCCCCAGTACTGAACCCCAGTGTTATACAGTGACAGACCTGTACCCCCCCAGTACTGAACCCCAGTGTTATACAGTGACAGACCTGTACCCACCAGTACTGTACCACAGTGTTATACAGTGACAGATCTGTACCCACCAGTACTGTACCCCAGTGTTACAGTGACAGACCTGTACCCCCCAGTACTGTACCCCAGTGTTATACAGTGACAGACCTGTACCCACTAGTACTGAACCCCAGTGTTATACAGTGACAGACCTGTACCACCAGTACTGTACCCCAGTGTTATACAGTGACAGACCTGTACCCACCAGTACTGTACCCCAGTGTTATACAGTGACAGACCTGTACCCAGAGTACTGTACCACAGTGTTATACTGTGACAGAATAGTACCCACTTGTACTGTACCCCAGTGTTATACAGTGACAGACCTGTACCCACCAGTACTGTACCCCAGTGTTAGTGACAGACCTGTACCCACCAGTACTGTCCCAGTGTTAGTGACAGACCTGTACCCACCAGTACTGTACCCCAGTGTTAGTGACAGACCTGTACCCACCAGTACTGTACCCCAATGTTATAGTGACAGACCTGTACCCACCAGTACTGTACCCCAGTGTTAGTGACAGACCTGTACCCACCAGTACTGTACCCCAATGTTATAGTGACAGAACTGTACCCAAGTGTTATACAGTGGCAGACTTGTACCCACCAGTACTGTACCCCAGTGTTAAATAGTGACAGACCTGTACCCACCAATACTGTACCCCAGTGTTATACAGTGACAGACCTGTACCCACCAGTACTGTACCCCAGTATTATACAGTGACACACCTGTACCCAGCAGTACTGTACCCCAGTGTTATACAGTGACACACCTGTACCCACCTGTACTGTACCCCAGTGTTATGCAGTGACTGACCTGCACCCACCAGTACTGTACCCCAGTGTTATACAGTGACAGACCTGTACGCCAGTGTTATACAGTGATAGACCTGTACCCACCAGTACTGTACCCCATTTTTAGTGACAGACCTGTACCCCAGTGTTATACAGTGACAGATCTGTACCCACCAGTACTGTACCCATGTTACAGTGACAGACCTGTACCCACCAGTACTGTACCCATGTTAGTGACAGACCTGTACCCACCAGTACTGTACCCCAGTGTTATAGTGACAGACCTGTACCCCAGTGTTATACAGTGACAGACCTGTACCCACCAGTACGTACCCCAGTGTTATAGTGACAGACCTGTACCCCAGTGTTATACAGTGACAGACCTGTACCGACCAGTACTATACTCCAGTGTTATACAGTGACAGACCTATACCCACCAGTACTGTACCCCAGTGTTATACAGAGACAGACCTGTACCCACCAGTACTGTACCCCAGTGTTATACAGTGACAGACCTGTACCCACCAGTACTGTACCCCAGTGTTATGCAGTGACTGACCTGCACCCACCAGTACTGTACCCCAGTGTTATACAGTGACAGACCTGTACCCACCAGTACTATACTCCAGTGTTATACAGTGACAGACCTGTACCCACCAGTACTGTACCCCAGTGTTATACAGTGACACACCAGTACCCACCCATACTGTACCCCAGTGTTATACAGTGACAGATCTGTACCCACCAGTACTGTACCCCAGTGTTAGTGACAGACCTGTACCCCAGTGTTATACAGTGACAGATCTGTACCCACCAGTACTGTACCCATGTTACAGTGACAGACCTGCACCCACCAGTACTGTACCCCAGTGTTATAGTGACAGACCTGTACCCGTGTTATACAGTGACAGACCTGTACCCACCAGTACTGTACCCGTGTTATACAGTGACAGACCTGTACCCACCAGTACTGTACCCCAGTGTTATACAGTGACAGACCTGTACCCACCAGTACTGTACCCCAGTGTTATACAGTGACAGACCTGTACCCACCAGTACTGTACCCATGTTAGTGACAGACTTGTACCCACCAGTACTGTACCCCAGTGTTATACAGTGATAGACCTGTACCCCAGTGTTATAGTGACAGACCTGTACCCACCAGTACTGAACCAGTGTTCTCCAGTAACACACCTGTACCCACCAGTACTGTACCCCAGTGTTATACAGTGACACACCTGTACCCCAGTGTTATACAGTGACAGACCTGTACCCACCAGTACTGTACCCCAGTGTTATACAGTGACACACCTGTACCCACCAGTACTGTACCCCAGTGTTATACAGTGACACACCTGTACCCCAGTGTTATACAGTGACAGACCTGTACCCACCAGTACCATACCCGTGTTTTACAGTGACAGACCTGTACCCCCCCCAGTACTGAACCCCAGTGTTATACAGTGACAGACCTGTACCCTCCCAGTACTGAACCCCAGTGTTATAGTGACAGACCTGTACCCACCAGTACTGTACCACAGTGTTATACAGTGACAGATCTGTACCCACCAGTACTGTACCCCAGTGTTAGTGACAGACCTGTACCCCCCAGTACTGTACCCCAGTGTTATACAGTGACAGACCTGTACCCACTAGTACTGAACCCCAGTGTTATACAGTGGCAGACCTGTACCACCAGTACTGTACCCCAGTGTTATACAGTGACAGACCTGTACCCACCAGTACTGTACCCCAGTGTTACAGTGACAGACCTGTACCCACCAGTACTGTACCCCAGTGTTATACAGTGACAGACCTGTACCCAGAGTACTGTACCACAGTGTTATACTGTGACAGAATAGTACCCACTTGTACTGTACCCCAGTGTTATACAGTGACAGACCTGTACCCACCAGTACTGTACCCCAGTGTTAGTGACAGACCTGTACCCACCAGTACTGTCCCAGTGTTAGTGACAGACCTGTACCCACCAGTACTGTACCCCAGTGTTAGTGACAGACCTGTACCCACCAGTACTGTACCCCAATGTTATAGTGACAGAACTGTACCCAAGTGTTATACAGTGGCAGACTTGTACCCACCAGTACTGTACCCCAGTGTTAAATAGTGACAGACCTGTACCCACCAATACTGTACCCCAGTGTTATACAGTGACAGACCTGTACCCACCAGTACTGTACCCCAGTATTATACAGTGACAGACCTGTACCCAGCAGTACTGTACCCCAGTGTTATACAGTGACACACCTGTACCCACCCGTACTGTACCCCAGTGTTATGCAGTGACTGACCTGCACCCACCAGTACTGTACCCCAGTGTTATAGTGACAGACCTGTACCCCAGTGTTATACAGTGATAGACCTGTACCCACCAGTACTGTACCCCATTGTTAGTGACAGACCTGTACCCCAGTGTTATACAGTGACAGATCTGTACCCACCAGTACTGTACCCATGTTACAGTGACAGACCTGTACCCACCAGTACTGTACCCATGTTAGTGACAGACCTGTACCCACCAGTACTGTACCCCAGTGTTATAGTGACAGACCTGTACCCCAGTGTTATACAGTGACAGACCTGTACCCACCAGTACTGTACCCTAGTGTTATAGTGACAGACCTGTACCCCAGTGTTATACAGTGACAGACCTGTACCCACCAGTACTATACTCCAGTGTTATACAGTGACAGACCTGTACCCACCTGTACTGTACCCCAGTGTTATAGTGACAGACCTGTACCCCAGTGTTATACAGTGACAGACCTGTACCCACCTGTACTGTACCCATGTTACAGTGACAGACCTGTACCCACCAGTACTATACCCCAGTGTTATACAGCGACAGACCTGTACCCACCAGTACTGTACCCCAGTGTTATACAGTGACAGACCTGTACCCACCTGTACTGTACCCATGTTACAGTGACAGATCTGTACCCACCAGTACTGTACCCATGTTAGTGACAGACCTGTACCCACCAGTACTGTACCCCAGTGTTATAGTGACAGACCTGTACCCCAGTGTTATACAGTGACAGACCTGTACCCACCAGTACTGTACCCTAGTGTTATAGTGACAGACCTGTACCCCAGTGTTATACAGCGACAGACCTGTACCCACCAATACTGTACCCATGTTACAGTGACAGACCTGTACCCACCAGTACTGTACCCCAGTGTTATACAGTGACAGGACTGTACCCCCCAGTACTGTACCCCAGTGTTAGTGACAGACCTGTACCCACCAGTACTGTACCCCAGTGTTAGTGACAGACCTGTACCCACCAGTACTGTACCCCAGTGTTATACAGTGACAGACTTGTACCCAAAAGGAATGTCTAACACAAACACAGGGAACCGGGCTGCACACTCCCGGGAAATACTCACTGAAAATCCCGCAAGTCTCTGACTGGGTGCCAAGAGAGGGAGAAAGAGAAAGCACAAGAGAGCCAGGGTGAGGTGGAGAGAAAGCGAGAGCGCTTGCAAGAAGGTGAGAGGGAGAGGCAGAGAGCGAGCCTGAGACAGAGCGAGAGGAACGACGTGCGAGTGTGTGCACGTGTTGGAGGGATAGAGATACTGAGTCTGCTCGAGAGTGGCACAGAGCGCGGGAGGGAGAGACACACAGATCACCCTGGCACACCAAGACCCGATGCAGCAAGCAGCTCACAGTCGAAGCCTGTGAAGGGACTCGGGTCCGGTCTGGGCGGGGGCTGATTTTCGGCGGAGCGATGAAACTCCAAGGGCAGCTTCTGCAGCAGGTCGGGATCGAAGGACAAGCCCAGGAAGAAGCGGTGTTCCCGGAACGCATCGAGCCGGTGCAGGCGGAGCTGGGGGTCGCTGCACAGGAGCTGGAGTGGAAGCAGAGAGAGCGTGATCGCGAAAGCGGGTGCGTGTGGCCGCGCGTGTACTCCCCGCCAACCCACGGTGGCTCTGCCACGGTCGGATTCTCCGGCAACCCCCCCCCAGCGGCCCTGTGTCAACCTAGTGAGCACCAGCAGGCAATTCGACTGTGGGGGCATCACAGCCGAGCCTGCTCCTGTCTTCAGTCACCGTCCGCGTGCCCACGATCCAGCAGGGGGCACTGGAGAGCAACAAGGAGCAGGCACCCTGGCTGATCCCCGATCCCCCCCCCCCCCCCCCCCAAATCCGCTCCTGCCAACTGAGGGGCACCAAGGACAACTGGTGTGTCTCCGACTGCGCCCACTCACACCCCACCCCACACCGGCTGACTCAAACAACTCCCCCCACCCACCAGGGAACAGAACCTAGTTCAAATGTCCCAACTGAGTGAGGTGGGCCTGTAACCATCGGCCTCAGTACCCACAGAGTGGGGGGGGGGGGGGTGGGGTGATTGGGGCGTGGGCAGGTCAGAGAAACCCTTGTGTTCCCGATCCTGATCAGGATCCCGCGACTCCTTCTGCAAAGTGCAGGTGGCAGTCGAGCAATCGGGCTCGTGGGTGTGACGCCCCATGCGGTCAAATAGCCCACGGACATGAGGCTCGTGTGACGAGCGGACGAGGTACCGGGGGGGAGGGGAGGGGAAGGGGCCTGGCTGGGAGCCCTGAAACTGTGCCCCAATACAGGAGGAGAAATGGAACGGTGAGGACGATTAACCCGACTGTACCTCTGCGAGTAGGAAGGCGAGGCTCTGACTGATGGAGGCCGGCGGGACGATGTCCGCCCGCTGCACGCTGACCAGCATCGCGGCGTGATCGCGCTGAGGGTCCACGGGGAACTGCGGGACAGACAGCGAGACCCGTTAGCGGCAACAGCACGAGGCGTGCTTCCTACTTTTACCATCATCCAGCCACAGCAACGTAACTCACACAAACTCTGACACAAACTGGAGGGAGGGGGGGGGGTGGGGGGCTGGGGAGCGCAGTCGGGGGGGCTGGGGAGCGCAGTCGGGGGGGCGCTCAGACAGGGGGGCTATGGAGAGCGATGTTTCCTGTATTTTTAGGGGGTCCGTCCAGCCCCTTTAACAGTTATGCGCTGTTTTTTCAATTGAAAAGCTGGCTCACCGGCAACTTTGTTGGGGAGGGTTAATGTTCAGCTGTCCCTGTCACATTCTCCCCCCCCCCCCGAGCCCACCCCCACCCCGCCATAGCTCTGAACTCGCATCCTGCTCGAGATTCTCCCCAATCTCCGCACTCACACCCGGCGATGCACCTCGGCCAGAACCTCGCAATAATGGCCCGCTTTGTTTTCCCGTGATCATCTAAACCCTCCCCGTCTCGCCCCAGAATCAGGGCATGTGGGTCGGAGACATTCCCCCACATCCATTCGGGACCCTCGCAGCGTCCATCCCACCCCCCCCCCCCCAGGACGGCTGCTTCACCGAGGGTTGAGAGGACAGAACACAATCCCACTGCCCCACCAGGTCCCCAACCCAGGTACACGGTAAACTCAACACAAACCCGAGCTCTTCCGATGTTTGCTACAACAACTTGTATTTATATCGCGCCTTTAACGCAGTAAAACGGCCCTAGGGCAGTCACAGGAGCGTAAGTCAGACCAGATTGGACACTGAGCCACATAGGGAGATATTGAGACAGGCGACCAAAACCTTGATCGAAGAGCTAGGTTTAAGGAGCATCTTAAAGGAGGAGAGGAGGAGAGGTTTAGGGAGGGAGTTCCAGAGCTTGGGGCCCAGGCAGCTGAAGGCACGGCCACCGATGGTGGGGTGTCAGAGACAGGGGGGACGCGGGGGGGCGAGGCGGTAGGGGGACGCGGCGCTCGGCGGAGAGCGCCCGGTGCAGAGAGTACGGTGCAGCGAGAGAGACAGACGTCACAGGGTAGGTGAGGATGGGGCAAGGGCCATCGGTCCCTCACACGTTACCCCAGCTCGCGCTGGGCTGTGGTTTCTCTGTCGTTACCTTGCCAGCGACCAGGGTGTAGAGGAGGACTCCGAGGGACCACCAGTCAGCCGCGTGATTGTAGGGGCTGCCCCGCAGCACTTCAGGAGCTGCGAACAGCAACAGGTCAGACATGAAGAAGAGGAGAGCCTCGGGCAGGGTTACAGATACTGAGCTGTGGCTTGGACCTGTGCACTGAAAGGTTCAGTCAGCATCGGGATAGAATCCAGCCGGGACCCGGCCCCCTGCCCGTCCATCGTCCCCCCGCCCACACTCGGCTTTGATGCCCGTTAGTGCCACCACACGTCCTATTGCAAGTCCCCTCCACTCCAGCTCTTGGTCACATTTCCCAGCAAGCAACCCGGCTCTGTGACACGATAGGACTGAGATGAGGAAGAATTTCTTCACTCAGAGGGTGGTGAATCTTTGAAATTCTCTGCCCCAGAGGGCTGTGGAGGTTCAGTCATTGAGTATATTTAAGGCTGAGTTCAATAGATTTTTGGACACTTCTGGAATCAAGGGACATGGGGATTGGGCGGGAGTTGAGGTCGAAGATCAGCCGTGAACTTATTGAATGGCGGAGCAGGCTCGAGGGCTGAATGGCCGACTCCTGCTCCTATTTCTTGTATGTGACCTTATCCCCCCCGCCCCCCCCCCCCACCCCCCACCGACCTTGCCCCCGGGGTCAGCGACCTAACTGCCCCCACCCGCCCCGCCCCCGCCCCTCCCCACCCCCCCGTGCCCTTACTCCGGGGTCAGCAACCTTACCCACCCAACCCCCCCAATGACCTTGCCCCCAGGGTCAGCGACCTTACCCATGTACTGCACAGTTCCACAGATCGTGTTGGCCCTCTCACCACGGCACAGTCTACGTGACAAACCAAAATCCGTCAACTTGAGGTGGCCTGAGAGAGAGAGAGAGGTAAGTGTTGTACCTTGTGCGTTAACAGTACTGATCCATTACAGACAGCGACACATTACACAACCTGTGAACACCCCCATTCAGTGCCTGCCAACTCCTACTTACCTCGTTCACTCAGAAGAACATTCTCCATCTGAAAGAGTCAAAGTTCAAAGTTTAACAGCTGATCCTTAAAACGGTTGGAACATAAGAAATAGGAGGAGTTGGCCAATTGGGCCCTCGAGCCTGCTCCGCCATTCAATAAGATCATGGCTGATCTGATCATGGACTCAGCTCCACTTCCCTGCCCGCTCCCCATAACCCTTTATTCCCTTATTGCTCAAAAATCTGTCTATCTCCACCTTAAATATATTCAATGACCCAGCCTCCACAGCTCTCTGGAGCAGGGAATTCCACAGATCCACGACCCTCTGAGAAGAAATTCCTCCTCATCTCAGTTTTAAATGGGCGACCCCTTATTCTGAAACTGTGTCTCCTAGTTTTAGTTTCCCCTATGAGTGGAAACATCTTCTCTGCATCCACCTTGTCCAGCCCCCTCATAATCTTATACGTTTCAATAAGATCACCTCTCATTCTTCTGAATTCCAATGAGTATAGGCCCAACCTGCTCAACCTATCTTCATAAGTCAACCCCCTCATCTCAGGAATCAACCGAGTGAACCTTCTCTGAACTGCCTCTAATGCAAGTATATCCTTCCTTAAATACGGAGACCAAAACTGCACGCAGTACTCCAGGTGTGGCCTCACCAATACCCTGTACAGTTGTAGCAGGACTTCTCTGCTTTTATACACTATCCCCCTTGCAATAAAGGCCAACATTCCATTTGCCTTCCTGATCACTTGCTGTACCTGCATACTAACTTTTTGTGTTTCATGCACAAGGACCCCCAGGTCCCTCTGTACTGCAACACTTTCTCCATTTAAATAATAACTTGCTCTTTGATTTTTTTTTCTGCCAAAGTGCATGACCTCACACTTTCCAACATTATACTCCATCTGCCAAATTTTTGCCCACTCACTTAAACCTGTCTACCGTCAGCAAACTTGACAACATTACACTCGGTCCCTTATCCAAGACATTAATATCGATTGGTGTTCAACGACTGGCCCCAGAAGGTGAGGAGGTTTGACAGCAGATGCCTGGACTGGGCAGGATGCAGTGGTGCGTCCCTCTCCTACTCCAACTCAATCCCAGGGCCTCAGATCCCTGCTGTTCAGCACCACACCCCCGCGGCCCGATTTATCTCTGCTCCTCTCCAGCAGTCAGTGGCTCCCCTGCACACGGACCCTCATTGCCCCCACCCCCACCCGCTGGGAGACAACTGGCACGCGGAGCGGAGCGGAGGGTCCCTACCTTCACATCTCGATGAACGACTCCAAAATCGTGGAGGAAACCTGATGGTGTAAAAACGTCAAGATTTAAATAGAGCCTCGAACAACCCAAACAACAAAGACCTGCATTTCTATAGCACCACCTCAGTGCCACAGCCAATGAAGCACCTTTTGAAGTATAGTCACTGTTGTAATGTGGGAAATGCAGCAGCCATAATTGCGCACAGCAAGCTCCCAACAGCATTGTGATAATGACCAAATAATCTGTTGTTGTTATGTTGATTGAGGGATAAATATTGGGCCCGGACACCGGTGAGAACTTCCCTGCTGCTCTTAGTGCCATGGGATCTTTTATGTACACCTGAGGGGGCAGATGGGGCCTCGGTTTAATGTCTCATCCAAAAAATGGTACCTCGGCAGCGCAGCACTCCCTCAGGGCTGCCCCTCCGACAGCACGGCGCTCCCTCAGGGCTGCCCCTCCGACAGCACGGCGCTCCCTCAGGGCTGCCCCTCCGACAGCACGGCGCTCCCTCAGGGCTGCCCCTCCGACAGCACGGCGCTTCCTCAGGGCTGCCCCTCCGACAGCACGGCGCTCCCTCAGTACTGCCCCTCCGACAGCACGGTGCTCCCTCAGGGCTGCCCCTCCGACAGCACGGCGCTCCCTCAGGGCTGCCCCTCTGACAGCACGACGCTCCCTCAGGGCTGCCCCTCCGTCAGTGCGGCGCTCCCTCAGGGCTGCCCCTCCGACAGCGCGGCGCTCCCTCAGTACTGCCCCTCCGAATGCGCGGTGCTCCCTCAGTACTGCCCCTCCGAATGCGCGGTGCTCCCTCAGGGCTGCCCCTCCTACTCCCTCAGGGCTGCACTGGGAGTGTCGTTCTGGGTTCTGGGCTCGAGTCTCTGGAGCGGAGCTCTCACAACAAACCCCCAGTGTACTCACCGATGGCGGAACCCAGCTCGGCTGCGAACACTCGCACTCTGCCCTCGCCCATCGGCCTGCAGGTGGTCCATAGCATGAAGAGATCCCCAGCACAGTGATAGTCACACACTACAGTGAGAAACACAACGAGGAGACAGTCACTGGGTGCGAGCGAGCAGCAACACAGCGGATAGGGCAGTGCAGAGTCGCCAAGCCTCCCGGCAGTGCGCTGCGGCAGGATCAAATATATCGGAAACAGAATGGGGTTGAAATCTCACATCAAGGAAGCTCGCCTCGCCCTCCCCCCAGCCGCCCCCCCCAATAAATTAAATCAGCTGCAGAATGGAGCCGGGATCCCCGTTTAGGGTCAATCTGTTGTGCTGCGTTGTGAATCCGCCCCGTCTACAGTTTGACGCAGGCTCAGAGATCGAAGGAAGTTCACAACTTCAATATTGTCCCAAAGGAGCATCTGTGAACCACACAGTACAGCGCAGGAGGCCGTTCAGCCCATCGGGTCAGTACCCGCTCCTTCAAAGAGCAATCCCATCGGTCCCACTCCCCCGCTCGTTCCCCGTATCCCTGCAATCTTTTCTCTTTGAAGTATTTATCCAATTTCCTATTGAATCTGTTTCCACCACCCTATCAGGCAGTGCTTTCCAAATCCTAACCACTCGCTGCGTAAAAATAGTGTTTCCTCATCTCGCCTCTGGCTCTTCTGCCAATCACCTTAAACCTCTGCCCTCTCGTTTACCCGTCAGCCATTGGAAACAGTGTCTCTTTATTCACTCTATCTAAAACCCTCGTGATTTTGAACACCTCGATCAAATCTCCTCTCAACCTTCTCTGCTCCAAGGAGAACAGCTCCCAGCGTCTCCAGTCTATCCACGTCACTGAAGTCCGTCATCCCTGGATCCATTGTATTAAATCTCGGCTTGGAGCCTTTCCCAAGACTTTTCTTTCCCAAGACTTGGGCAATCTCTGTTCTCCCCCCCCCCCCCCGAAGGTGGGCTCATTCTGGTTCTGCTCTGTGGGTCCCGGGCAGGTTCCTGCACCTCGCCCAGCGGCATCACTTTGTGGGGTGGGCTATTTAGGCAAGAGGGGCATCGCAGATCCACCCCATCCAGCCTCTCCTCGCTCCACATCCAGAGAGATGTGGTGGGGTGAGGGGGGGGGGCGGACAGGAGCTGGAGCCCCCTCGATTTCCCCTCCCTAGCGCAGGGGCAGCGCAGGATGGAGGGCCCCAACCTAGCGCGCCGCACGGGACAGGATCGGGCTGTGATCGAGCGGGTCTGTCCGGTTCACCCCTTCACTGGATAAACTGGCTGAAGTCATGGATTTGTTGGGGGGGGGGGGGGGATTTCCTCTTGAAACGAATGAACAATTTGGAAAGTGCTCCCCCTGAGGGCCACAGAGGGTAGGGCAAGCGGGCGAATGATGAAAATGCTCAGGATTTTATCTGCTTCCAAAGCTCTCCACCACTGGAGGGGGGGGAGGGGGGAGGGGGCAGGGGGGAGGGGGAGGGGGCAGGGGGGTGCGGTGTCCCAGTAAGTATTGTATCTGTGGTCTGGCCGAGCGGGGGAACATATCCTGACCTCAGCCCCACCCTACAGCTCCACACCGACAAGAATCTTAGAAATGCAAGGCACAGAAGGAGGCCATTCGGCCCATCGTGTCCGTGCCGGCCGACCAAGAGCTACCCAGCCTAATCCCACATTCCAGCTCTCGGTCCGTAGCCCTGCGGCACTTCAACTGCTCCTTGTTTTTTTTTTAAATCCCAATTTATTTAACTCCCGATTTTCTGCAGACGCTCTCGTTGCCTCGTACAAAAGACAAGCTCCTACTTTACAGGAGGGTGTGCAGCAGCAGCACACACACACACACACACACACAAAGGATAATACCACCCTCCTCGCCATTGTGGATAAGCTTCAGTGCAGGATTTGCAGTTCCTCCCACCTGTTGCCGCTGTCTGTTGCTGGGGACACTGTCCTCTGGTTACCAACCCCCGTGCCACTGGACACAGTTTCTCCCTCTCTACTCTATCAAAAACCCTCCGAATTCTGAACGCCTCGATCAAATCTCCCCCTTAACCTCCTCTGCACCAAGGAGAACAATGCCAGCTCATCAAACTCATGCAGCACAGGAGGCCATTCGGCTTCTGAAAGTTACTGCTCCCACCGTCCTTTCAGGCAGCGCACAACAACTCGCTGCATAGGAACATTCTCCTCCTCTCCCCCCTGGACTTTTCTCCAGTCTCTCCATGTAACTGAAGTCTCTCACCCCTGGTATTGCTCGGGTAAACCCCCTCCACACCCTTCCCTTGGGTTTCTAATGTAAAATATTTAAGCACTAAAGTCTGATGATTTGCATTGCTCAGGCCCCCCTCATCGCACACTCCCCTCAAAGCACCGACCCCCTCGCTGCACCTCCCCCTCCCTCACTGCACGCCCTCCCTCACGCCGCCCCTCCCCCCCGCGCTGCCCCTCCCCCCCACGACTCCAGCAGCCCCTGGCGGAGTTTCCCCGCCATCCACAATGGCGTGAGATAGGGAGCCTGTCATCCTTTGCAGACTAACGGTGTAACGTGGTAGAGGGAGCAGGAGGAGGCGCTAGTCTAGGAGCCAGCAGCTACCACACAACACCAACACCACCACACCGGCACCGAATCTCCGGCTCGCCTGTCAACTCACTAATGAAGAGCAGCCGCGATGTCTGCCAGCACTCCTGTAAACCCTGCACGAACGGATGGCGGACCTGCTTCTGGGAAGGAGAAGAAGAAAGAATTTCCACAAACTGCTCCCGAGCCCAGACGGTGGGAAAGGGGGTGGGGGGAGGAGAGCCGGGGCGAGGCGGGTAGAGAGCCGGATGGGCCGGGGGGAGAGCCGGATGGGCCGGGGGGGGGGGGGGGGGGGGGGAGGTGGAGGAGGTCGGAGAGGAGGTGCGGATGGAGCAGGGGGGAGGCCATTCAGCCCCTCGAGCCTGTTCCACCATGTGATTAGATTGTGGCTGATCTGTATTTTAACCCCAGTTACCCGCCTTTGCTCCGTATCTCTCGATACCCTGACCCAACAAAAATCTATCGACCTCCGTCTGGAAAGTGCCAATGGACTCCCCCAGGCACAATGGTTTTTTTATGGGGAAAAGAGTTCCAGATTCCCGCTCCCCTTTGTGTGACAAAGTGCTTCCTGACATCACCCCTGGGCTGGGCTCTACATTACTTTACTACATTAAAGGCGCTATATAAATGCAAGCTGCTGTTGTTCTTGACCCCCCCCTAGCAGAAACAGTTTCTCCTCACCGACCCGATCGAACCTTCTCATTGTTTTAAACATCTCGATCCAATTGCCTCTCAACCATCTAAACTCACAGGAATACGAGCCACGTTCGTGGATCAGCAGCGAGGCCCAGGGGGGCAGGGTGAGGGCGTGAGGTCAGGTGGTTGGGTGGGGTGGGGGGGCAGAGAGAGGGCCAATTACTAGCGATTAGGCCCAAATTAACTGTTCATCTAACTACTCCCCACCCCCCCCCCCCCACCGCCACCCCACGGGTCAGTGGGAAAATGCAGCACCCAGAGAGAGAGGGGAAGGAAAGAGAGAGAGAGAGAGAGAGAGAGAGATCGGGAGGTAGAGAGAGAGAGAGAGAGAGAGAGATGGGGGGGGAGGCAGAGAGAGAAAGGGGGGGGAGGGCAACGGAGAGGGGGAGGGAGGGACGGAGAGAGAGAGAGGGAGAGACAATAATAACTTGTATTTACATACGACAGAGACAGACACACACACACACACAGACTGAGACCCAACTGCACGCGGGCTGTTACCTGAATATCGACTCCATCCTTGCACTGCTGCAGGACTCCCTGTCGCACAATCTCTGTTTTCAGCAGCACCTGTGGACAAGCATCAGATTCAATCAGAGCCGGCGAGGGCGCCCGTGAGCATGGAGATCATTTAATCACAGGGGGAGACAAAGTATGTAAACAAACAGCAGGCTGAGAGCAAACCTCATCAAAAGAGAGTTATTATTTCTCTGCTCCTCATCCATCCGATTTGGTCAAGGGTTCCCAGCAGACGGTTCACAACTGGGCAATCTCATTCACAGAGCCTCTCAGGAGGCAGGGATGGGAAATGGCAAGTGTAGAGGGAGCTTTACTCTGTATCTAACCCCGTGCTGTACCTGCCCTGGGAGTGTTTGATGGGACAGTGTAGAGGGAGCTTCACTCTGTATCTAACCCCCTGTACCTGCCCTGGGAGTGTTTGATGGGACAGTGTAGCGGGAGCTTTACTCTGTATCTAACCCCGTGCTGTACCTGCCCTGGGAGTGTTTGATGGGACAGTGTAGAGGGAGCTTTACTCTGTATCTAACACCGTGCTGTACCTGCCCTGGGAGTGTTTGATGGGACAGTGTAGAGGGAGCTTTACTCTGTATCTAACCCCGTGCTGTACCTGCCCTGGGAATGTTTGATGGGACAGTGTAGAGGGAGCTTTATTCTGTATCTAACCTCCTGTACCTGCCCTGGGAGTGTTTGATGGGACAGTGTAGAGGGAGCTTTACTCTGTATCTAACCCGTGCTGTACCTGCCCTGGGAGTGTTTGATGGGACAGTGTAGAGGGAGCTTTACTCTGTATCTAACCCCGTGCTGTACCTGCCCTGGGAGTGTTTGATGGGACAGTGTAGAGGGAGCTTTACTCTGTATCTAACCCCGTGCTGTACCTGCCCTGGGAGTGTTTGATGGGACAGTGTAGAGGGAGCTTTACTCTGTATCTAACCTCCTGTACCTGCCCTGGGAGTGTTTGATGGGACAGTGTAGAGGGAGCTTTACTCTGTATCTAACCCCCTGTACCTGCCCTGGGAGGGTTTGATGGGACAGTGCAGAGGGAGCTTTACTCTGTATCTAACCCGTGCAGTACCTGCCCTGGGAGTGTTTAATGGGACAGTGTAGAGGGAGCTTTACTCTGTATCTAACCCGTGCTGTACCTGCTCTGGGAGTGTTTGATGGGACAGTGTAGAGGGAGCTTTACTCTGTATCTAACCCCCTGTACCTGCCCTGGGAGTGTTTGATGGGACAGTGTAGAGGGAGCTTCACTCTGTATCTAACCCCGTGCTGTACCTGCCCTGGGAGTGTTTGATGGGACAGTGTAGAGGGAACTTTACTCTGTATCTAACCCCCTGTACCTGCCCTGGGAGTGTTTGATGGGACAGTGTAGAGGGAGCTTTACTCTGTATCTAACCCCCTGTACCTGCCCTGGGAGTGTTTGATGGGACAGTGTAGAGGGAGCTTTACTTTGTATCTAACCCGTGCTGTACCTGTCCTGGGAGTGTTTGATGGGACAGTGTAGAGGGAGCTTTACTCTGTATCTAACCCGTGCTGTACCTGCCTTGGGAGTGTTTGATGGGACAGTGTAGAGGGAGCTTTACTCTGTATCTAACCCGTGCTGTACCTGTCCTGGGAGTGTTTGATGGGACAGTGTAGAGGGAGCTTTACTCTGTATCTAACCCGTGCTGTACCTGTCCTGGGAGTGTTTGATGGGACAGTGTAGAGGGAGCTTTACTCTGTATCTAACCCGTGCTGTACCTGTCCTGGGAGTGTTTGATGGGACAGTGTAGAGGAAGCTTTACTCTGTATCTAACCCCGTGCTGTACCTGCTCTGGGAGTGTTGGTTTGCACTTTATATGCCTTTGTTAACCTGCGTCGGTACTTACCTTTACAGCATAGGTTTGCTCATTGGTCCTTTGACAGACTTTCAGAATCGGTCCGAAGGAGCCTTTCGCAATGAACTCGACGTCCTAAACAGGGAAAAACACAGGAAACATTCCATGACGTGCCGTGTGATGAGGAACAGCAGACTGTGGACCTCTGGGTCTCAAAGCTCGCACAACTGGGGGTTTTCCTCGTCTCATGTCTGGGTCTGTGAAAGACGCATTGATCGAGATCGATTGCTGTGCTTGGTCAACAACCCCATTATTGTTGGATTGTGGGACCACCTGATGGGAAGGTGGTCTTTTATCAGCTTGCAATTCCTATGTTCCCAACCAAGTATTTACAGCACAGAAACAAGCCATTGGGCCCCGCCACTCGGTGCCGAGTGTCCGGCCCCCCCGCTCCGTGCCGAGTGTCCGGCCCCCCCCGCTCCGTGCCGAGTGTCCGGCCCCCCCCGCTCCGTGCCGAGTGTCCGGCCCCCCCGCTCCGTGCCGAGTGTCCGGCCCCCCCCGCTCCGTGCCGAGTGTCCGGCCCCCCCCGCTCCGTGCCGAGTGTCCGGCCCCCCCCCCCCTGCTCCGTGCCGAGTGTCCGGCCCCCCCGCTCCGTGCCGGGGTTTATGCTCCACACCAGCCCCCTCCCACCCTCTCCATCTCCCCCCATCACCATATCCTTCTATTCCTTTCTCCCCCATGTGTTTATCCAGCCTCCCCTTAAATACATCGATACTATTCACCTCAACCCCTCCCTGTGGCAGCGAGTTCCACATTCTCACCCCGCTCTCTGAATTCCCCATTGGATTTATTAGTGACTGTCTGATATTGATGGCCCCGAGTTCTGGTCTCCCCACAAGTGGGAACATCGTCTCTACGTTTACCCGATCCAACCCCTTCATACTCTAAAGCCCTCGATCAGCTCACCCTCAGCCTTCTCTCTTCTGGAGAAAACGCCCGCCTGTTCAGTCTTCCCGACATTATTGGGGCCGAAATTGCCCCTCCCTCTCTGAGGTTCGTGGCCGCCTGAAAGCCCACCTTCAGGTTTCGAGCGGTGTAGCGGACCGCCTCACTGCGCCCGTTTTCCCGCCGCAGCGTGCACGCGCCGACCCCATACCGACCGGCGTCGACCCCTTCCCGAAATTGATCCGTGGGGAATCGCCCCTTTCCTGGAATCGCCCCATAGGGAATTACCCCTTTCCTGGAATCAACCCTTTCCTGGAGTCGCCCCATAGGGAATTACCCCTTTCCTGGAATCGCCCCTTTCCTGGAATCGCCCCTTTCCTGGAATCGCCCGTGGGAGCGGCGCTGTCACTGGTCGGTGCCACGCAAGCTTGTGCCTTTGGTACTCTGTGCCTTGGCAGTGTGGCCGCCCTCGAAGGGGAGGTGGTGCTGCCAGCGACTTAATTTTATTTGTTATGTGGGGTATCATCCAAAACTCAGAACAGCAAAAAGCCACAACTGATAATCCACGGGTGTGAATGTCATCAAACATCGCTGGGTATTCTGCGGTGAGTGTCTCACCTCCTGACTCCCCAAAGCCTTTCCACCATCTACAAGGCACAAGTTAGGAGAGTGATGGAACACTCTCCACTTGCCTGGATGAGTGCAGCTCCAACAACACTCGAGAAGCTCGACACCATCCAGGACAAAGCAGCCGCTTGATCAGCCCCCCATCCCCCACCTTCAACATTCACTCCCTCCACCACCGGCGCACCCTGGCTGCAGTGTGTACCATCTACAAGATGCACTGCAGCAACTCGCCAAGGCTTCTTCGGCAGCACCTCCCAAACCCGCGACCTCTACCCCCTAGAAGGACAAGGAGTGCAGGTGCATGGGAGCACCACCACCTCCACGTTCCCCTCCGAGTGGGAAATATATCGGCCGTTCCTTCATCGTCGCTGGGTCACAATCCTGGAACTCCCTCCCTAACAGCACTGTGGGAGCACCTTCACCACACGGACTGCAGCGGTTCAAGGCGGCGGCTCACCACCACCTTCTCAAGGGGCAATTAGGGACGGGCAATAAATGCCGGCCTTGCCAGCGACGCCCACATCCCAGGAATGAATTTTTAAAAATAAATAAAGGATCGACTGCAGAGGCATCTTCAGTCAAAGGGCAGTGGATGGCTGGTGCGAGAATGGGGAACAGCTCGGGGGCTGGGGGGGCTCTCCCGAGCTTGTGCTCAGGATTTATTGCTGAGGCAGTTGTTGGCATTGAAAATGTAGCAATCAAACTCTGGAACAACAGAATATATGGGGAAGCTCTGATAGGATTATTCAAACTTTTGAAAAAGATTGGCAACCATCAGCCGTGGCTCAGGGGGTAACACACTTTCTCGTCTCCGAGTGAGAGGGTCATGGGTTCATCAGACTCGAGACTTGAACGCATATCCAAGTCGACACTCCGGGGCAGTGCTGAGGGAGCGCCGCACTGCCGGAGGGGCGGTGCTGAGGGAGCGCCGCACTGTCGGAGGGGCGGTGCTGAGGGAGCGCCGCACTGTCGGAGGGGCGGTGCTGAGGGAGCGCCGCACTGTCGGAGGGGCGGTGCTGAGGGAGCGCCGCACTGTCGGAGGGGCGGTGCTGAGGGAGCGCCGCACTGTCGGAGGGGCGGTGCTGAGGGAGCGCCGCACTGTCGGAGGGGCGGTGCTGAGGGAGCGCCGCACTGTCGGAGGGGCGGTGCTGAGGGAGCGCCGCACTGTCGGAGGGGCGGTGCTGCACTCCCTCAGCACTGTCGGAGGGGCAGTGCTGAGGGAGTGCAGCACTGTCGGAGGGGCAGTACTGAGGGAGTGCAGCACTGTCGGAGGGGCAGTGCTGAGGGAGCGCCGCACTGCCGGATGGGCAGTGCTGAGGGAGTGCCGCACTGCCGGAGAGGGCAGTACTGAGGGAGCGCCGCACTGTCGGAGGGGCAGTACTGAGGGAGCGCCGCACTGCCGGAGGGGCAGTGCTGAGGGAGCGCCGCACTGCCGGAGGGGCAGTGCTGAGGGAGTGCCGCACTGCCGGAGAGGGCAGTACTGAGGGAGCGCCGCACTGTCGGAGGGGCAGTACTGAGGGAGCGCCGCACTGCCGGAGGGGCAGTCTTTCAGATATGACAGTAAACCGAGGCCCCGTCTGCCCTCACAGGTGGATGTAAAAGATCCTGTGGCACTATTCGAAGAAGAGCAGGGGAGTTATCCCCGGTGTCCTGGTCAATATTTATCCCTCACTGAACATCACAAACAGATTATCTGGGTCATTATCACATTGCTGTTTGTGGAAGCTTGCTGTGCGCAAATTGGCTGCCGCATTTTCCACATTACAAGTGATTATACTCCAAAAGTACTTCGTTGGCTGTAAAGCCTTTTTTTTTACGCCAGAGGTTGTGAAGTGCTAATCTGTCTTTAAATTGCGTAAGATTATTTCTACTGGCCAGTGAATTGTTAACAAGGGGACATAAACTGGATCAATATTGGAATCTTAAGAGGAGGGTTAGAAGAATGTTTTTTTACCAGGGGTTATCAGGACACGGAGTACATCACCAGGGGTGATTACTGAAGCTGGTGCAAAAACAACATTGACAGAAGAATTAGATAAACATGCAAAGAAAACTATTAAAGTGTACGAGCGAAGAACAAGATTAATTAAAGTGGAGAATTTCAACACGGAACAACATGGTAAAATGGCCTCAGAATTTTACAGCACAGGTCAGTCTGCCCATCATGCCTCAAAGCATTTTTTATGTAACGACTGTTGGATGAACTGTAGTTGAGAGCTGCAATAAATTTGTCTCTATAGCAAGACAGAAATTGGACACACACATAGCATTTTTAATACCTGCGTCACTGCGCACGGCGAGTTAGAGGAGGCGACAAGGAAGTAAACATGTGACATTGGCAGGATGTTTTGTATTTTATAGACAATTGCCGACAGTTGATTAATTTAAAGGATTTTTGCTGCACAAGATGGCGATGGAGTTGGGAGACTGACTTCAGAAACTCAAACTGCAGAGCCGCCAGAGCTTGCAACTTCATCGTGACCATTTACATAGAAAGATTTAATGGGAAATGTTGACATTGGAATTTACAATAAGTGAGCATGAAACGTGACCAAAAGTCCTGACAAAAGGAACTTTGTCCATGTATTATTGTTTCAATACATAGATGTAGGGAGACAGGAAGATGTACAGAGATAGAGGGCTTCTACTCCTCAAAATGACAAAGACTTTGACCAACACGATCCCGAAACTGTAACAGTAGCGGAGCGGGTAGGTTAACACCTTCCCTACAGATACCTGGAACTCCTGATCCACACGCTGCGATCGGTAGGGAAACACGGGGAAGAAGAGGGAGATAAATCGGGGGAACGGCCACCCAGTGTTTCCAGAGTCGCTGCATTCAGCTCGGTCCCCGGACAGCCGCCGCTGTTCCCGAACATTCCGACGGGCCGTTTGGAACGCCCCCCAGGCGTACCCGCTGGAGAGGCAGCCTCCCGCTTTGGACAAGATGCTCTTCCATCGAGAGACGGGCGCCCACCTGCCGGTGGGGTCACCTCCCTGCAACACGGACCAGAGAGAAACAGGTCAAGGCTGTCGGGGAGCAAACCAGCCGTGGGAATGGTCAGCCTAACTCTCACACAACACTCAGAGAAACTTCTTCACTCAGGAGGGTGATGAATCTTTGGAATTCTCTACCCCAGAGGGCTGTGGAGGCTCAGTCTTTGAGTATATTCAGAGAAAGGGATCAATAGATTTTTGGATATTAAGGGAATCAAGGGATATGGGGACTGCAGGAAAGTGGAGTTGAGGTAGAAGATCAGCCATGATCTTATTGAATGGCGGAGCAAGCTCGAGGGGCTGAATGGCCGACTCCTGTTCTTAATTCTTGTTATGTTCAAAACATTCACCTGTCGTCAATTGCCTTCCTGAGCAAAACTTTACTGCAGTTTAATAATGGATACGTCCATTTGTACTAGCTGAATGGCAGCCATTTCTGATTGGCTCTCCATTATCACATGACCTACTATTGATTGGTCCCCTTGGAGGATAAGCCACACCCTGAAGTTTCTCTGAAATGTGTGAATGGAACTGCCCAGCCTAACTTTGCACATGGTTACATGATTCATTTTGACTTCAGAAGTCAGAGAGGACACATCCCTCCCCCAGCCAAAGTCCCTCACCCCCCACCAGAGATGGGGCATTGTGTGCGGATTGTTAACAGGTTTATTGGGTATGAAGTGACTAGTGACAGTGTCGTGACTTCTGGATTTCATCCACCCCAACGTTGTCCCTTGCAGGGGGTTGGAAGAGCGTGATCCGACTTCCCTGTGTTCCCCCTCTCCCTCCCATCCTACCACAGTCTCTGTCCCTCCCTCCCTCCCCCACAGTCTCTCTCCCTCTCCCAGTGTCTCTCTCTCCCTCAGTGTCTCTCCCCCCTCCCCTCCCCCTCAGTCTCTCTCCCACCTCCCCTCCCAGTCTCTGTCCCCCCTCCATCCCTCCCCTCCCTCCCAGTCTCTCTCCACCCCTCCCTCCCAGTCTCGCTCACCCCCTCCATCCCTCCCCTCCCTCCTCCCTCCCAGTCTCTCTCCCCCTCCCCCCTCGCCCCCCACAGTCTCTCTCCCCCCCCCTCCCTCGCCCACCCCAGTCTCTCTCTCCCCCCTCCCCAGTCTCTCTACCCCCCCCAGTCTCTCTCTGCCCCTCCACCCTCCCCCAGTCTCTCTCCCGCCCTCCCCCAGTCTCTATCCTCCCCCTCACCCACACTCCCAGTCTCTCTCTCCCCCTCCATCCTCCCCCAGTCTCTCTCCCTCCCCCGTCTCTCTCCCCCAGTCTCCCTCTCCCTCCCCCACACAGTCTCTCTCCCCTCTCCTTCCCCCCGTCTCCCTGCCCCCCAGTCTCTTCCCACCTCTTCCTCCCCCCCCCAATCTCTCCCTCCCTTCCCCCTCCCCCAGCTCTCCCCCTCCCCTCCCCCAGTCTCTCCCCCTTCTCCCTCCCCCCAAGTCTCTCTCTAACCCCCTCCCCCAGTCTCTCTCTCCCCCAATCCCTCAGTCTCTCTCCCCCTTCCCCCTCACAGTCTCTCTCCCCCTTCCCTCTCTCCCTCAGTCTCTCTGCCCCTTCCCCCACTCCCTCAGTCTCTCTGCCCCCTTCCCCCTCAGTCTCTCCCCCCCCTTCCCTCTCCCACAGTCTCCCTCCCCCCACACCATCCCTCCCCCCCCCTCTCCGCCTCCCCCACAGTCTCCCCCCCCTCTCCGCCTCCCCCAGTCTCCCCCCCCCATCCCTCTCCCCCCCAATCTCTCTCCCCCCACCCCCCCCACCCCGTCTCCCCAGCCCACCCCCCCACCCAGTCTCTCCCCCCACCTCGCTCCCCCTCCCTCCCAGTCTCTTCACCCCTCCCTCCCCCAGTCCCTCCCCCTCCCCTCCCCTCCCCCAGTCTCTCCCCCTTCTCCCTCACCCCCAAGTCTCTCTCCAACCCCCTCCCCCAGTCTCTCTCCCCCTTCCCTCTCTCCATCAGCCCCCTTCCCCCTCTCCCTCAGTCTCTCTGCCCCCTTCCCCCTCAGTCTCTCTCCCCCCTTCCCTCTCCCACAGTCTCCCTCCCCCCACACCATCCCTCCCCCCCCTCTCCACCTCCCCCACAGTCTCCTCCCGATCCCTCTCCCTCCCAGTCTCTCTCTCCCCCCCTCCCTCCCAGTCTCTCTCTCGCCCCCTCCCTCCCAGTCTCTCTCTCTCGCCCCCTCCCTCCCAGTCTCTCTCTCGTCCCCTCCCTCCCAGTCTCTCTCTCGTCCCCCCCTCCCAGTCTCTCTCACATCCCCCCCTCAGTCTCTCTCACACCCCCCCCTCCCAGTCTCTCTCACTCACTCCCCCCTCCCTCCCAGTCTCTCTCACCACCCCACCCTCCCTCCCAGTCTCTCTCACCCCCCCCTCCCTCCCAGTCTCTCTCCACCCCCCCTCCACCCCACAGTCTCTCTCCTCCCCTCCTCCACCCCACAGTCTCTCTCCCCGCTCCCCCCCAGCTTCTCTCCCCCCCCCCCTCCCCCCCACAGTCTCTCTCACCCCCCCTCCCCCCACATTCTCTCTCCACCCTCCCTCCCCCCACAGTCTCTCTCCACCCCCCCTCCCCCCCCACAGTCTTTCTCCATCCCCCTCCCCCCCAGTCTCTCTCCACCCCCCTCCCTCCTCCCCCCCCACAGTCTCTCTCCACCCCCCCACCTCCTCTCTCCACACCCCCAGTCTCTACCCCCACAGTCTCTCTCCACGCCCCCACCCACCCCCCCCCCCACAGTCTCTCTCCCCCCCCAGTCTCTATCCACACCCCCTCCCCCTCACAGTCTCTCTCTCCTCCCCCCCTCCTCCCCCAGTCTCTCTCTCTCCCCTCCCACAGTCTCTCTCCACCCCCAGTCTCTCTCCCCCTCCCCCCTCCCACTGCCCCCCCCCTCTCCGTCTCTCTCCCCCTCCCCTCCCCTCCCCCCCCCTCAGAGTCTCTTCCTCCCCTCCCCCAGTCTCTCCTCCCCCCCCCCCCACAGTCGCTCTCCCCCTCCCCCCACAGGCTCGCTCTCCCCCTCCCCCCAGTCTCGCTCTCCCCCTCCCCCCAATCTCGCTCTCCACCCCCCCCCCCACAGTCTCTCTCTCATCTCATTTCTCTCCCCATCCTCACCCCCAGTCTCTCCACCCCCCCCCCCACAGTCTCTCTCCACCCCCACTCCCCCCCACAGTCTCTCTCCACCCCCCCCCTCCCCCCGTCTCTCTCCACCCCCCCCCAGTCTCTCCCTACCCCCCCCCCCACAGTCTCTCTCCACCCCTCCCCCACAGTCTCTCTCTCATCTCATTTCTCTCCCCATCCTCACCCCCAGTCTCTCCACCCCCCCCACAGTCTCTCTCCACCCCCCCCTCCCCCCGTCTCTCTCCACCCCCCCCAGTCTCTCCACCCCACCCTCCCCCCCACAGTCTCTCTCTATCCCCCTCCCCCCCACAGTCTCTCTCCACCCCCCCTCCCCCCCACAGTCTCTCTCCACCCCCCCTCCCCCCCAGTCTCTCTCTATCCCCCTCCCCCCCACAGTCTCTCTCTATCCCCCTCCCCCCCACAGTCTCTCTCCACCCCCCCTCCCCCCCACAGTCTCTCTCCACCCCCCCTCCCCCCCACAGTCTCTCTCCACCCCCCCTCCCCCCCAGTCTCTCTCCACTCCCCCCCACATTCTCTCTCCACTCTCACTCCCCCCCAGTCTCTCTCCACTCCCCCCCACATTCTCTCTCCACCCCCCACAGTCTCTCTCCACCCCCCCTCCCCCCCACATTCTCTCTCCACTCTCACTCCCCCCCAGTCTCTCTCCACCCCCCCCCCACACAGTCTCTCTCCACCCCCCCACCCCCCACAGTCTCTCTCCACCCCCCCCTCCCCCACAGTCTCTCTCCACCCTCCCCCTCCCCCCACAGTCTCTCTCCACCCCCCCTTCCCCCAGTCTCTCTTCACCCCCCCTCCCCCCACAGTCTCTCTCCACCCCCCCGTCTCTCTCCACCCCCCCCAACCCCCAGTCTCTCTCCACCCCCTCCTCCCCCTCAGTCTATCTCTACCCCCCCTCCCCCCCTCAGTCTCTCTCTACCCCCTCCCCCCCCAGTCTCTCTCTGCCCCCCTCCCCCCCAGTCTCTCTCTACCCCCCCTCCCCCCCCACAGTCTCTCTCCACCCCCCCCCCACAGTCTCTCTCCACCCCCCCCCTCCCCCACAGTCTCTCTCCACCCCCCCTCCCCCCCCCACAGTCTCTCTCCACCCCCCTCCCCCCCCCACAGTCTCTCTCTACCCCCCTCTCCCTCAGTCTCTCTCCACACCCCCCCCCTCCCCCACAGTCTCTCTCTACCCCCCTCCACCTCAGTCTCTCTCTATCCCCCCTCCCCCCCCCACAGTCTCTCTCCACCCCCCTCCCCCCCCACAGTCTCTCTCTACCCCCCTCCCCCCAGTCTCTCTCCACCCCCCTCCCTCCTCCCCCCCACAGTCTCTCTCCACCCCCCCACCTCCTCTCTCCACACCCCCACAGTCTCTACCCCCACAGTCTCTCTCCACGCCCCCACCCACCCCCCCCCACAGTCTCTCTCCCCCCCCCCAGTCTCTATCCACACCCCCTCCCCCTCACAGTCTCTCTCTCCCCCCCCCCCTCCTCCCCCAGTCTCTCTCTCTCCCCTCCCACAGTCTCTCTCCACCCCCAGTCTCTCTCCCCCTCCCCCCTCCAACTGCCCCCCCCTCTCCGTCTCTCTCCCCCTCCCCTCCCCTCAGAGTCTCTTCCTCCCCCCCCCCCAGTCGCTCTCCCCCTCCCCCCAGTCTCGCTCTCCACCCCCCCCACAGTCTCTCTCTCATCTCATTTCTCCCCATCCTCACCCCCAGTCTCTCCACCCCCCCCCCCACAGTCTCTCTCCACCCCTCCCCACAGTCTCTCTCTCATCTCATTTCTCTCCCCATCCTCACCCCCAGTCTCTCCACCCCCCCCACAGTCTCTCTCCACCCCGCCCAGTCTCTCCACCCCCCCCACAGTCTCTCCACCCCACCCTCCCCCCAGTCTCTCTCTATCCCCCTCCCCCCACAGTCTCTCTCCACCCCCCCTCCCCCCCACAGTCTCTCTCCACCCCCCCTCCCCTTCACAGTCTCTCTCCACCCCCCCCCACAGTCTCTCTCTCATCTCATTTCTCTCCCCATCCTCACCCCCAGTCTCTCCACCCCCACAGTCTCTCTCCACCCCCCCTCCCCCCCACATTCTCTCTCCACTCTCACTCCCCCCCAGTCTCTCTCCACCCCCCCCCCCCACAGTCTCTCTCCACCCCCCCCCACAGTCTCTCTCCACCCCCCCCCCCCCACAGTCTCTCTCCACCCCCCCCCCCAGTCTCTCTCCACCCCCCCCCCCCACAGTCTCTCTCCACCCCCCCCCACAGTCTCTCTCCACCCCCCCACCCCCCACAGTCTCTCTCCACCCCCCCCCTCCCCCCACAGTCTCTCTCCACCCTCCCCCTCCCCCCACAGTCTCTCTCCACCCCCCCCTCCCCACAGTCTCTCTCCACCCCCCCCACCCCCCAGTCTCTCTTCACCCCCCCTCCCCCCACAGTCTCTCTCCACCCCCCGTCTCTCTCCACCCCCCCCCAACCCCCACAGTCTCTCTCCACCCCCTCCTCCCCCTCAGTCTATCTCTACCCCCCCTCCCCCCCTCAGTCTCTCTCTACCCCCCTCCCCCCCAGTCTCTCTCTGCCCCCTCCCCCCCAGTCTCTCTCTACCCCCCCTCCCCCCCCACAGTCTCTCTCCACCCCCCCCTCCCCCACAGTCTCTCTCCACCCCCCCTCCCCCCCCCACAGTCTCTCTCCACCCCCCTCCCCCCCACAGTCTCTCTCTACCCCCCTCTCCCTCAGTCTCTCTCCACACCCCCCCTCCCCCACAGTCTCTCTCCACCCCCCCTCCCCCCACAGTCTCTCTCCACCCCCCTCCCCCCCACAGTCTCTCTCTACCCCCCTCCCCCTCAGTCTCACTCCACACCCCCCCTCCCCCCCACAGTCTCTCTCCACCCCCCTCCTCCCCCACAGTCTCTCTCTACCCCCCTCCCCCTCAGTCTCACTCCACACCCCCCCTCCCCCCACAGTCTCTCTCTATCCCCCCCTCCCCCCCACAGTCTCTCTCTACCCCCCTCCCCCCCAGTCTCTCCCTACCCCCCCCTCCCTCTCTCTAACCCCCCTCCCCCCCACAGTCTCTCCCTACCCCCCTCCCCCCCACAGTCTCTCCCTCCCCCCCTCCCCCCAACAGTCTCTCTCTACCCCCCCCTCCCCCCCCACAGTCTCTTTCTACCCCCCCTCCCCCCCCACAGTCTTTCTCTACACCCCCCACAGTCTCTCTCTTACCCCCTTCCCCCCACAGTCTCTCTCCCTCCCTCCCCCTCACAGTCTCTCTCTACCCTCCCCCCCAGTCTCTCACTACCCCCCCCCAAAGTACCCCCCCCTCCCCCCCACAGTCTCTCTCTACCTCCCCCCAGTCTCTCTCTACCCCCCTCCCCCCAGTCTCTCTACCCCCCTCCCCCCCACAGTCTCTCTCTACCCTCCCCCCAGTCTCTCTACCCCCCCCCAAAAGTCTATCTCTACCCCCTCCCTCCCCCCCAGTCTCTCTCTACCCCCCTCCCCTCCAGTCTCTCTCTACCCCCCTCCCCCCTCCAGTCTCTCTCTACCCCCCCTCCCCCCCAGTCTCTCTCTACCCCCCCCTCCCCCCCACAGTCTCTCTCTACCCCCCCTCCCCCTCACAGTCTCTCTCTACCCCCCCCCCCCCCACAGTCTCTCTCCACCCCTCCCCCACAGTCTCTCTCTCATCTCATTTCTCTCCCCATCCTCACCCCGTCTCTCCACCCCCCCCACAGTCTCTCTCCACCCCGCCCAGTCTCTCCACCCCCCCCACAGTCTCTCCACCCCACCCTCCCCCCCAGTCTCTCTCTATCCCCCTCCCCCCCACAGTCTCTCTCCACCCCCCCTCCCCCCCACAGTCTCTCTCCACCCCCCCTCCCCTTCACAGTCTCTCTCCACCCCCCCCCACAGTCTCTCTCTCATCTCATTTCTCTCCCCATCCTCACCCCCAGTCTCTCCACCCCCCACAGTCTCTCTCCACCCCCCCTCCCCCCCACATTCTCTCTCCACTCTCACTCCCCCCCCAGTCTCTCTCCACCCCCCCCCCCCACAGTCTCTCTCCACCCCCCCCCACAGTCTCTCTCCACCCCCCCACCCCCACAGTCTCTCTCCACCCCCCCCCCTCCCCCCACAGTCTCTCTCCACCCTCCCCCTCCCCCCACAGTCTCTCTCCACCCCCCCCTCCCCACAGTCTCTCTCCACCCCCCCCTCCCCCCAGTCTCTCTTCACCCCCCCTCCCCCCACAGTCTCTCTCCACCCCCCCGTCTCTCTCCACCCCCCCCAACCCCCCACAGTCTCTCTCCACCCCCTCCTCCCCCTCAGTCTATCTCTACCCCCCCTCCCCCCCTCAGTCTCTCTCTACCCCCTCCCCCCCCAGTCTCTCTCTGCCCCCCTCCCCCCCAGTCTCTCTCTACCCCCCCTCCCCCCCCACAGTCTCTCTCCACCCCCCCCTCCCCCACAGTCTCTCTCCACCCCCCCTCCCCCCCCACAGTCTCTCTCCACCCCCCTCCCCCCCACAGTCTCTCTCTACCCCCCTCTCCCTCAGTCTCTCTCCACACCCCCCCCTCCCCCACAGTCTCTCTCCACCCCCCCTCCCCCCCACAGTCTCTCTCCACCCCCTCCCCCCCCCCACAGTCTCTCTCCACCCCCCTCCCCCCCACAGTCTCTCTCTACCCCCCTCCCCCTCAGTCTCACTCCACACCCCCCCTCCCCCCACAGTCTCTCTCCACCCCCCTCCTCCCCCACAGTCTCTCTCTACCCCCCTCCCCCTCAGTCTCACTCCACACCCCCCCTCCCCCCCACAGTCTCTCTCTATCCCCCCTCCCCCCCACAGTCTCTCTCTACCCCCCCTCCCCCCCAGTCTCTCCCTACCCCCCCCTCCCTCTCTCTAACCCCCTCCCCCCACAGTCTCTCCCTACCCCCCTCCCCCCACAGTCTCTCCCTCCCCCCTCCCCCCAACAGTCTCTCTCTACCCCCCCCTCCCCCCCCACAGTCTCTTTCTACCCCCCCCTCCCCCCCCACAGTCTTTCTCTACACCCCCACAGTCTCTCTCTTACCCCCTTCCCCCCACAGTCTCTCTCCCTCCCTCCCCCTCACAGTCTCTCTCTACCCTCCCCCCCCAGTCTCTCACTACCCCCCCCCAAAGTACCCCCCCCTCCCCCCCACAGTCTCTCTCTACCTCCCCCCCAGTCTCTCTCTACCCCCCTCCCCCCCAGTCTCTCTACCCCCCTCCCCCCCACAGTCTCTCTCTACCCTCCCCCCAGTCTCTCTACCCCCCCCCAAAGTCTATCTCTACCCCCTCCCTCCCCCCCAGTCTCTCTCTACCCCCCCTCCCCTCCAGTCTCTCTCTACCCCCCTCCCCCCTCCAGTCTCTCTCTACCCCCCTCCCCCCCAGTCTCTCTCTACCCCCCCCTCCCCCCCACAGTCTCTCTCTACCCCCCCTCCCCCTCACAGTCTCTCTCTACCCCCCCTCCCCCCACAGTCTCTCTCTACCCCCCTCCCCCCCACAGTCTCTCTCTACCGCCCCCTCCCCTCCCAGTCTCTCTCTACCCCCCCTCCCCCCCACAGTCTCTCCCTACCCCCCTCCCCCCCACAGTCTCTCCCTACCCCCCTCCCCCCCAGTCTCTCTCTACCCCCCCTCCCCCCCACAGTCTCTCTCTTACCCCCTCCCCCCCACAGTCTCTCTCCACCCCCCCCTCCCCCCACAGTCTCTCTCCACCCCCCCCTCCCCCCCAGTGTCTCTCTCCACCCCCCCCCCTCCGCCCCAGTCTCTCTCTCTACCCCCGCTCCCCCCCCCACAGTCTCTCTCCACCCCCCACAGTCTCTCTCTACCCCCCCTCCCACCCCACAGTCTCTCTCCACCCCCCCACAGTCTCTCTCTACCCCCCTCCCCCCCCAGTCTCTCTCTACCCCACCTCCCCCCCCCCACAGTCTCTCTCTACCCCCCCTCCCCCCCAGTCTCTCTCTACCCCCCCTCCCCCCCAGTCTCTCTCTACCCCCCCTCCCCCCACAGTCTCTCTCTACCCCCCCTCCCCCCCACAGTCTCTCTCTACCCCCCTCCTCCCCACAGTCTCTCTCTACCCCCCTCCCCCCCACAGTCTCTCTCCACCCCCCCCTCCCCCAGTCTCTCTCTACCCCCCCTCCCCCCCACAGTCTCTCTCTACCCCCCCTCCCCCCCACAGTCTCTCTCTACCCCCCCTCCCCCCCACAGTCTCTCTCTACCCCCCTCCCCCCCACAGTCTCTCTCTACCCCCCCTCCCCCCACAGTCTCTCTCTACCCCCCCCAGTCTCTCTCTACCCCCCCAGTCTCTCTCTACCCCCCCAGTCTCTCTCTACCCCCCCTCCACCCCAGTCTCTCTCTACCCCCCTCCCCCACAGTCTCTCTCTACCCCCCCCCCCAGTCTCTCTCTACCCCACCCTCCCCCCCCAGTCTCTCTCTACCCCCCCTCCCCCCCACAGTCTCTCTCTACCCCCCCTCCCCCCCACAGTCTCTCTCTACCCCCCCTCCCCCCCACAGTCTCTCTCTACCCCCCTCCCCCCCCACAGTCTCTCTCTACCCCCCCTCCCCCCCACAGTCTCTCTCTACCCCCCCCAGTCTCTCTCTACCCCCCCCAGTCTCTCTCTACCCCCCCAGTCTCTCTCTACCCCCCCTCCACCCCAGTCTCTCTCTACCCCCCTCCCCCACAGTCTCTCTCTACCCCCCCAGTCTCTCTCTACCCACCCTCCCCCCCAGTCTCTCTCTACCCCCCTCCCCACAGTCTCTCTCTACCCCCCTCCCCCACAGTCTCTCTCTTACCCTCCCCCCCCCCCCCACAGTCTCTCTTTACCCCCCCCCACAGTCTCTCTTTACCCCCCCCCTCCCCCCCACAGTCTCTCTTTACCCCCCCCACAGTCTCTCTTTACCCCCCCCCCCACAGTCTCTCTTTACTCCCCCCCAGTCTCTCTTTAACCCCCCCCCACAGTCTCTCTTTATCCTCCCCCCCCACAGTCTCTCTTTACCCCCCCTCCCCCCACAGTCTCTCTTTACCCCCCCCCCCACAGTCTCTCTTTACCCCCCCCACCCACCCACAGTCTCTCTTTACCCCCCCCCCACAGTCTCTCTTTACCCCCCCCCCACAGTCTCTCTTTACCCCCCCCACAGTCTCTCTTTACCCTCCCCCCCCCACAGTCTCTCTTTACCCCCCCCCACAGTCTCTCTTTACCCCCCCCCAGTCTCTCTTTACCCCCCCCCCACAGTCTCTCTTTACCCCCCCCACCCACCCCACAGTCTCTCTTTACCCCCCCCCCACAGTCTCTCTTTACCCCCCCCCACAGTCTCTCTTTACCCCCCCCCACAGTCTCTCTTTACCCCCCCCCACAGTCTCTCTTTACCCCCCCCCAGTCTCTCTTTACCCCCCCCCCACAGTCTCTCTTTACCCCCCCCCACAGTCTCTCTTTACCCCCCCCCCACAGTCTCTCTTTACCCCCCCCCACAGTCTCTCTTTACCCCCCCCCACAGTCTCTCTTTACCCCCCCCCCCAGTCTCTCTCTACCCCCTCCCCCACAGTCTCTCTTTACCCCCCTCCCCCCCAGTCTCTCTTTACCCCCCCCTCCCCCACAGTCTCTCTTTCCCCCCCTCCCCCCCACAGTCTCTCTTTACCCCCCCTCCCCCCCACAGTCTCTCTTTACCCCCCTCCCCCCACAGTCTCTCTTTACCCCCCCTCCCCCCACAGTCTCTCTTTACCCCCCTCCCCCCACAGTCTCTCTTTACCCCCCCACAGTCTCTCTTTACCCCCCACAGTCTCTCTTTACCCCCCCTCCCCCCCACAGTCTCTCTTTACCCCCCCACAGTCTCTCTTTACCCCCCACAGTCTCTCTTTACCCCCCCTCCCCCCCAGTCTCTCTTTACCCCCCCTCCCCCCCACAGTCTCTCTTTACCCCCCCACAGTCTCTCTTTACCCCCCCTCCCCCCCACAGTCTCTCTTTACCCCCCCCTCCCCCCCACAGTCTCTCTTTACCCCCCCTCCCCCCCACAGTCTCTCTTTACCCCCCCTCCCCCCCACAGTCTCTCTTTACCCCCCCTCCCCCCACAGTCTCTCTTTACCCCCCCTCCCCCCACAGTCTCTCTTTACCCCCCCCCTCCCCCCCACAGTCTCTCTTTACCCCCCCTCCCCC
>NC_091992.1:4670164-4714960 GCF_044704955.1 Pristiophorus japonicus | reverse complement strand
TGTCTCTCTCCACCCCCCCCCTCCGCCCCAGTCTCTCTCTCTACCCCCGCTCCCCCCCCCCACAGTCTCTCTCCACCCCCCAACAGTCTCTCTCTACCCCCCTCCCACCCCACAGTCTCGCTCCACCCCCCCACAGTCTCTCTACCCCCCTCCCCCCCACAGTCTCCTCTCTACCCCACTCCCCCCCCCCCACAGTCTCTCTCTACCCCCCCCTCCCCCCAGTCTCTCTCTACCCCCCCCCTCCCCCCCAGTCTCTCTCTACCCCCCCCTCCCCCCCACAGTCTCTCTCTACCCCCCTCCCCCCACAGTCTCTCTCTACCCCCCTCCTCCCCACAGTCTCTCTCTACCCCCCTCCCCCCCACAGTCTCTCTCCACCCCCCCCTCCCCCCACAGTCTCTCTCTACCCCCCTCCCCCCCACAGTCTCTCTCTACCCCCCTCCCCCCCACAGTCTCTCTCTACCCCCCCTCCCCCCCACAGTCTCTCTCTACCCCCCTCCCCCCCCACAGTCTCTCTCTACCCCCCCTCCCCCCACAGTCTCTCTCTACCCCCCCCAGTCTCTCTCTACCCCCCAGTCTCTCTCTACCCCCCCAGTCTCTCTCTACCCCCCCTCCACCCCAGTCTCTCTCTACCCCCCTCCCCCACAGTCTCTCTCTACCCCCCCAGTCTCTCTCTACCCACCCTCCCCCCCAGTCTCTCTCTACCCCCCTCCCCCACAGTCTCTCTCTACCCCCCTCCCCCACAGTCTCTCTCTTACCCCCCCCTCCTCCCCAGTCTCTCTTTACCCCCCCCTCCCCCCCACAGTCTCTCTTTACCCCCCCTCCCCCCCAGTCTCTCTTTACCCCCCCACAGTCTCTCTTTACCCCCCCTCCCCCCCACAGTCTCTCTTTACCCCCCCCTCCCCCCACAGTCTCTCTTTACCCCCCCCACAGTCTCTCTTTACCCCCCCCACAGTCTCTCTTTACCCCCCCCCCACAGTCTCTCTTTACCCCCCCCCCACAGTCTCTCTTTACCCCCCCCCACAGTCTCTCTTTACCCCCCCCCCACAGTCTCTCTTTACCCCCCCCCCCAGTCTCTCTTTACCCCCCCCCCACAGTCTCTCTTTACCCCCCCCCCCCCACAGTCTCTCTTTACCCCCCCCACAGTCTCTCTTTACCCCCCCCCCCCACAGTCTCTCTCTACCCCCCCCAGTCTCTACCCCCCCCCCCAGTCTCTCTCTACCCCCCTCCCCCAGTCTCTCTCTTACCCCCCTCCTCCCCAGTCTCTCTTTACCCCCCCTCCCCCCCACAGTCTCTCTTTACCCCCCCTCCCCCCCACAGTCTCTCTTTACCCCCCCTCCCCCCCACAGTCTCTCTTTACCCCCCCTCCCCCCACAGTCTCTCTTTACCCCCCCTCCCCCCCAGTCTCTCTTTACCCCCCCTCCCCCCCACAGTCTCTCTTTACCCCCCCACAGTCTCTCTTTACCCCCCCTCCCCCCACAGTCTCTCTTTCCCCCCTCCCCCCCACAGTCTCTCTTTAACCCCCCACAGTCTCTCTTTACCCCCCCTCCCCCCCACAGTCTCTCTTTACCCCCCCACACTCTCTTTACCCCCCCACAGTCTCTCTTTACCCCCCCTCCCCCCCAGTCTCTCTTTACCCCCCCACAGTCCCTCTTTACCCCCCCTCCCCCCCACAGTCTCTCTTTACCCCCCACAGTCCCTCTTTACCCCCCCTCCCCCCACAGTCTCTCTTTACCCCCCTCCCCCCCACAGTCTCTCTTTTCCCCCCTCCCCCCCCAGTCTCTCTTTACTCCCCCCCAGTCTCTCTTTACCCCCCCCCACAGTCTCTCTTTACTCCCCCCACAGTCTCTCTTTACCCCCCCCCACAGTCTCTCTTTACTCCCCCCCAGTCTCTCTTTACCCCCCCCCCACAGTCTCTCTTTACCCTCCCCCCCCACAGTCTCTCTTTACCCTCCCCCCCCCCACAGTCTCTCTTTACCCCCCCCCACAGTCTCTCTTTACCCCCCCCCCTCCCCACCACAGTCTCTCTTTACCCCCCCCCACAGTCTCTCTTTACCCCCCCACCACAGTCTCTCTTTACTCCCCCCCAGTCTCTCTTTAACCCCCCCCCACAGTCTCTCTTTATCCTCCCCCCCCCACAGTCTCTCTTTACCCCCCCTCCCCCCCACAGTCTCTCTTTACCCCCCCCCCCACAGTCTCTCTTTACCCCCCCCACCCACCCCACAGTCTCTCTTTACCCCCCCCCCCCCCACAGTCTCTCTTTACCCCCCCCCCCCCACAGTCTCTCTTTACCCCCCCCCACAGTCTCTCTTTACCCTCCCCCCCCCCCCACAGTCTCTCTTTACCCCCCCACAGTCTCTCTTTACCCCCCCCCAGTCTCTCTTTACCCCCCCCCCCACAGTCTCTCTTTACCCCCCCCACCCACCCACAGTCTCTCTTTACCCCCCCCCCACAGTCTCTCTTTACCCCCCCCCCCCCCACAGTCTCTCTTTACCCCCCCCCACAGTCTCTCTTTACCCCCCCCCCACAGTCTCTCTTTACCCCCCCCCCACAGTCTCTCTTTACCCCCCCCCACAGTCTCTCTTTACCCCCCCCCCACAGTCTCTCTTTACCCCCCCACAGTCTCTCTTACCCCCCCCCACAGTCTCTCTTTACCCCCCCCCACAGTCTCTCTTTACCCCCCCCCACAGTCTCTCTTTACCCCCACAGTCTCTCTTTACCCCCCCCCCCAGTCTCTCTCTACCCCCCTCCCCCACAGTCTCTCTCTTACCCCCCCTCCCCCCCAGTCTCTCTTTACCCCCCCTCCCCCCACAGTCTCTCTTTCCCCCCCTCCCCCCCACAGTCTCTCTTTACCCCCCCTCCCCCCCACAGTCTCTCTTTACCCCCCTCCCCCCACAGTCTCTCTTTACCCCCCCTCCCCCCCACAGTCTCTCTTTACCCCCCACAGTCTCTCTTTACCCCCCACAGTCTCTCTTTACCCCCCTCCCCCCCACAGTCTCTCTTTACCCCCCACAGTCTCTCTTTACCCCCACAGTCTCTCTTTACCCCCCTCCCCCCCACAGTCTCTCTTTACCCCCCCAGTCTCTCTTTACCCCCCCCTCCCCCCCACAGTCTCTCTTTACCCCCCCTCCCCCCCACAGTCTCTCTTTACCCCCCCTCCCCCCCACAGTCTCTCTTTACCCCCCCCCTCCCCCCCACAGTCTCTCTTTACCCCCCCTCCCCCCCACAGTCTCTCTTTACCCCCCCTCCCCCCCACAGTCTCTCTTTACCCCCCCACAGTCCCTCTTTACCCCCCCTCCCCCCCACAGTCTCTCTTTCCCCCCCTCCCCCCCCCACAGTCTCTCATTACCCCCCTCCCCCCAGTCTCTCTTTACCCCCCCCCCCCCCCACAGTCTCTCTTTACTCCCCCCCAGTCTCTCTTTACCCCCCCCTCCCCCCCACAGTCTCTCTTTACCCCCCCCCACAGTCTCTCTTTACCCCCCCCCCACAGTCTCTCTTTACCCCCCCTCCCCCCCACAGTCTCTCTTTACCCCCCCTCTCCCCCCCAGTCTCTCTTTACCCCCCCCCTCCCCCCCACAGTCTCTCTTTACCCCCCCTCCCCCCCACAGTCTCTCTTTACCCCCCCCTCCCCCCCACAGTCTCTCTTTACCCCCCCCTCCCCCCCACAGTCTCTCTTTACTCCCCCCCCAGTCTCTCTTTACCCCCCCCCCACAGTCTCTCTTTACTCCCCCCCAGTCTCTCTTTACTCCCCCCCCAGTCTCTCTTTACTCCCCCCCCAGTCTCTCTTTACCCCCCCCCCACAGTCTCTCTTTACTCCCCCCACAGTCTCTCTTTACTCCCCCCCCAGTCTCTCTTTACCCCCCCCCCACAGTCTCTCTTTACTCCCCCCCCAGTCTCTCTTTACTCCCCCCCCAGTCTCTCTTTACCCCCCCCCCACAGTCTCTCTTTACTCCCCCCACAGTCTCTCTTTACTCCCCCCCCAGTCTCTCTTTACCCCCCCCCCCCACAGTCTCTCTTTACTCCCCCCACAGTCTCTCTTTACTCCCCCCCCAGTCTCTCTTTACCCTCCCCCACAGTCTCTCTGCGGGTTGGCGCATGCGCAGAACGGGGTAGTGTAAATAGCTGGGGGCGGGGCGGGGCCGCGGTTGCCCGGTTACCACCCCCTGCGGGCGCTGCTGGCTCTCCCCGGCCTCCCGCCGCTTACCCGGGCGGCGCTCCGCTCATTGCCCATGGCCGGGCTCCCGCTCTCACATCCCGCCCGCCGTCCGCGGACTCCCCTCTCCCGTTGCAGCACCCTGGGATACTGGAGGAGCCGCCCGCCCGCCCGCGGCACCCTGGGATACTGGAGGAGCCGCCCGCCCGCGGCACCCTGGGATACTGGAGGAGCTGTACCGACTCCTCCCAGCGCTGGAGCTTCAGTTGTTGGCCCGTGGGGTGGCGCTCGCCCCTCCGACAGTGCGGCATTCCCTCAGTACTGCCCCTCCGACAGTGCGGCATTCCCTCAGTACTGCCCCTCCGACAGTGCGGTGCTCCCTCAGCACTGCCCCTCCGACAGTGCGGCGCTCCCTCAGTACTGCCCCTCCGACAGTGCGGCGCTCCCTCAGTACTGCCCCTCCGACAGTGCGGCGCTCCCTCAGTACTGCCCCTCCGACAGTGCGGCACTCCCTCAGTACTGCCCCTCCGACAGTGCGGGGCTCCCTCAGTACTGCCCCTCCGACTGTGCTCCCTCAGCACTGCCCCTCCGACAGTGCGGCGCTCCCTCAGTACTGCCCCTCCGACAGTGCTCCCTCAGTACTGCCCCTCCGACAGTGCGGCGCTCCCTCAGTACTGCCCCTCCGACAGTGCTCCCTCAGTACTGCCCCTCCGACAGTGCGGCATTCCCTCAGTACTGCCCCTCCGACAGTGCGGCGCTCCCTCAGTACTGCCCCTCCGACAGTGCAGCACTCCCTCAGTACTGCCCCTCCGACAGTGCTCCCTCAGTACTGCCCCTCCGACAGTGCGGCACTCCCTCAGTACTGCCCCTCCGACAGTGCGGCGCTCCCTCAGTACTGCCCCTCCGACAGTGCTCCCTCAGTACTGCCCCTCCGACAGTGCGGCACTCCCTCAGTGCTGCCCCTCCGACAGTGCGGCGCTCCCTCAGTACTGCCCCTCCGACAGTGCGACTCTCCCTCAGTACTGCCCCTCCGACAGTGCGGCGCTCCCTCAGTACTGCCCCTCCGACAGTGCGGCACTCCCTCAGTACTGCAGTGGAGTCTGGATTAATGTGAAATGAAAGGTAGCCTGACTAACTGGAAAGAGGGGAGAAGGGCTCAAGAGAAAAAAAGAAAACCCAAGTAATGTGCTCCTGTCTATTGAATGATAATTAGACCAAAATCACTTTGTTTTTCTTATGATCCTTTCACCAAATAAACTCGCTTCCAGCATTTTCTTAAATCTCTACACTGAAATCTCCACCATTCCTTCTCCCGCCGGCTCACTCCCAACCTCCCCGCTTGCCGTTGGTCTCTGATTTCATGTAAACCACATCGCTTGGTGTCATCAGCAAACTCCGAGTGTGATATTGAGTCCTCTCCTTCAAGGTTGCAAATGTTACACCCTTGTTTAAGAAAAGGGGAGAGAGATAAGCCCTCCAAATGGAGGCCAGTCAGCCTGACAGATGGGAAACTTTTAGAGACAATAATTAATTGGCATTTGGAAAAGTATGGGCTAATAAATGAAAATCACAAATTTGTTAAAGGCAAATCGTGTTTGACTAACTTGATTGAGTTCATTGATGAGGTTGATGTGTATGTGGACTTTCAAAAGGCGTTTGACAAAGTATCGCATCATAGATTTGTTAGCAAAATTGAAGCCCATGAGATTAAAGGGACAGTGGCTGTGTCGATATGACCTGGACTTTGATATACAGAGCATCATTTCAAAGTTTGCAGATGACACGAAATTCAGAAATGTAGTAAACAATGAGGAGGATAGTAACAGACATTAGCGGGACACAGACAGATGGTGAAATGGGCGGGCACATGGCAGATTAAATTTAATGCAGAGAGGTACGAGGTGATTCATTTTGGTCGGAAGAATGAGGAGAGGCAATATGAACAAAATGGTATAATTTTAAAGGGGGTGCAGGAACAGAGAGATCTAGGGGTATATCTACACACACATCTTTGATGGTGGCAGATCAAGTTGAGAAGGTTGTTAAAAAGACATATGCTGAGTACAAAAGCAAGAAAGTTATGCTAAAGAACATAAGAAATAGGAGCAGGAGTCGGCCATCTGGCCCCTTGAGTGTGCTCCGCCATTCAATAAGATCATGGCTGATCTGATCTTGGCCTCAACTCCACTTCCCCGCCCGCTCCCCATAATCCTCGACACCCCTGTAGTTCAAGAATCTGTCTATCTCAGCCTTGAATATATTCAAGGACCCAGCCTCCACACCGCTCTGGGGTAGAGAATTCCAATGATTCACGACTCTTTGAAAGAAGAAATTCCTCTTCATCTCCAGTTTAAATGGCCGACCCTTTATTCTGAGACTCTGGGCTCAATTTTCCCCAGTTAGCTGCGCCGCTATTTCTGGCGTAAATTTCAAGTTTCCCCAAAGTTTCTGCACCAGCGTAACTCAGTTACGATTTTTTTAGGTTAGGATTTTTTTGCGTCATTGGGGGCGTAATCTGATATCTGCGCCAGTTTTTCACATTTAAGCAAGTTTGGCTAACTTACATTTTTCCTCGGACAGTGTGTGTGGCCACTCGCAAAAAACCTTCTGGGCACTTAAGAAAAACCAATCCACATTAAAAAATGGTCGCAGAAAGAGGCCATTGTTTTAGGCGAAGGTTTGGAGGGAGTCAAGCAGACATTAAATATGCATCATGTAGCTTAATTTTTTTAATCTCAAAAGGGAGAAAATGGAAGTCTGATGCAATTCTTTAATTTTTGATTTTTTTCAAAGTACCACGCCATCACCGAATGTCTCGTCACTGGGCTCAAGGGTTGGCGCGTTGGCCGGCAGAACCGCTCACCATGAATGCAATCTACCCAATCCTGGCGCACGACCGTAAAACGTAGCGAATGTAAGTCACTGAACCAAGGTGTCACTATAATCTGTAAAAAAAACATTTTTTTTTCTTCCTTTCTTTGTACTTGCACCGTGTCTGATCCTGTATGTTAATGTAACGGGCCTGCTGCATGATCTCGCTGTGGGGGGGGCAGGGGAAATGGATGTATGTAGCCATGGACACACACATGGATCACACCCAGAACCCACTGGGACCTCCACTGCATCATCGAACCATCCGAACTGGTAACCACTACCCAACGTTGTGGCAAAAGGACTTGGGGGTTAACAGGGAGAGAGCCAAGACAAAGCACAGCCAAGGTGCAAGGGCTAATGGCGCTTAAGTCTGGAGAGAGCTAAGCCAGAGCACATAGTGCAAAGGTAATTGGCACAAAGGACTTGGGGGAGAGTGATGTTATATATGCAGGTTATAGATATACTCTCTGTGTAGTCACTGTATAGCTGCATAAGATGGAGACTTGTTTACCTGATGTACTATCAATAAGGTTTAGACTGTGTATATACTATGCTGGCACCACTAGAGGGTGCAACTGGTGGAGACCGAGGTTTCCTGCCCCTGTGGCAGGGCCTGTATAAAAGGGGAACCACCATGTGGCTGACTCACTCTGGAGTTATGAATAAAGAACCAAGGTCACTACTGTTTGAGTACAACACATTGCCTCGTGGAGTCATTGATAGGTACAGTACAGACATAATAGAAGGGATGAGGAGCCTTAGGCTATACAGCATCTTCAGAAGAAGCCCAGGGCGGGGGATGGTGGAAGCCGAGCCCCTGTGTCCGGGCGAGGGAGCGATTCTGCCGGCCGATCCTGGAGCCCACGTTCAGTCAGTGGTGGGGTGGTACTTTGAAAAAAATCTAAAATTAAAGAATTGCATTCGACTTCGTTGGCTGAAATGCCTTCATTGAATGTCTAGCTTCACGTTCTAAGCAAGCCTGTTTTGCGCATGCGCAGATCAGGGTATGGTCCATACTAGGGCGTCAACTTTGGGGAGAGAGAGAGGAAAGAAGCTTTAAATCCTTTGTCCTGCTGTTTTGAGCTTCTTGCAAAGCTACAATTTAATTATGGGGGCAATATTGACAATGCCGCACCCCGTGCAAGCCTTCAGCATGATGGAGCTGCAGAGACGATTGATTAGACATCATCGCATCAGGAACTTCACAGCACGTAGGATGATGGGTAGGAGGCCTTACCCACGTCGGGTATATCGCGACAGGCGTTCACACCTGCACCTGAGTGATGCAGACTGTGTGAGAAGGCTGCGTTTCCGCAAAGAAGTTGTAACCAAGATCTGTGAGTTAGTAAAAGCAGACCTGCAACCTAGAAGCATCAGGAGGACTGTTTTGTCAGTTGGAGTGAAGGTTACAGCTGCACTTTCATTCTATGCATCTGGATCATTCCAGGCCACAACTGGGGATGTGTGCACCATTTCTCAATACGCAGCACACATTTGCAATCGTTAGGTGACTGCTGCATTATATGCCCAGAGGAATGACCACCCAGGCAATGCGCAAAAGGGTTCTCCAGGATTGCTGGCTTCCCAAAGGTACAGGGCTGCATTGATTGTACCCACATCGCCTTGGGAACACCGTTGGAGGATTCCGAGATGTACAGGAACAGAAAAGGCTTCCACTCCGTGAATGTGCAGCTCATGTGTGATGACATGCACCGCATCATATCAGTTGATGTGAGATATCCTGGGAACACCCATGATGCTTTCATCCTACGCGAGAGCGCTATATCTGCCATGTTTCAGCAGCAGCCAGAAGGGCAGAGCTGGCTGCTGGGGGATAAAGAGTACGGCATCGTCACCTGGCTTATGATGCCCCTACACGTAACCCGGACGGAGGCTGACCGGGAATACAACATGTCGCACATTGCGACGCACAGCATCATAGAGAGGACCATTGGCATCTTGAAGCAGCGTTTCCGATGCCTGGACCATTCCGGAGTCTACTTGCAATACTCCCCTGAGATTGTCGGTCAGTTCACCGTTGTGTGCTGCATGCTGCATAAATTAGCCACCATGAGGCAGCAACAGCTGGTAGTAGAAGACCTACCTGAGGTGAGAGTGGCTGATGATGAGGAGGAAGATGACGAGGAGGACGAGGAACCCGGAGCATGACAACGGAGGAGGTTGGGCCATCGTGTCCCTTTAACGAGTGCTCGAGCCTTGTGCCAGCAGCTCATCCGTGAACGCTTTGCTGCCTGAAGGCTCAGCGGCAACTATTCCACATGGACCATGTTTACTGTTTGGACCTGTTCCATAATGTTGTGTTAATAATGGAACAAATAATGAAAATGATTCAGTTATAATTTAAAATATATTTTATTCAAAAGTTTAACACTTAACATTTTAAAAGTTTTGTACTTAACTTTAATAAAAATATTCTTGTATCAAATGTTAAAGTTTTCAGTTAAGATCAGTTACAAACTTTTAAACTTGTAAATTTACTAACTTACAAAAAACTTTTAATTTGAGAACAGTTACAACAGTAACAATAATAATAGCAGCAGCAACAAAGAAAGGCTGCACCCATCTCTCCTCCACCTTATTCTAAGACCACCCGCTGCGCTTGGTCTTGTTGACTCCACCCCTGCCCACAGGCAGTGGCACAGCGTTTCTCGAGTTGGTACCAAGCTTATTCTTTCGAACATCTCGGGTAATGCGCACTTCTTGATGGGGGGCATGGGCAGGCGGTAATGTGGAAGGCCCGGCTTGGCTCTCTTCAAAGGCTGGTCTGGGGATTGGAGTGGGAGTGGTAGTTGATTCCGTCAATGGGCGCGGTAGTTGATTCTGTCAATGGGCGCGGGGTCTGGGCATGTTCCCTTATTGCAGCAGCTAACTCCAGCATTCCCTCCCTCATGTTCACTGACAGTGTCTCAAATACCTGCGACATTCCCTCCCTCATGTTCACCGACAGTGTTCCCATTTCTCGTGAGAGTATTGTGACTTCTCCCGACAGTCCCGATATCTCATCACCCACACCACAGATGGTATCCAGGAGTGATCGTGTAAGGTCAATGCTCTCTGCACTCATTGCCATCATCTGAACCACATCTGTTAGATCCCGCACCTCAGGAGAGCGTTGTAGCGCTCTCCTTCCCCTCCTCACTCTGGGTGTGGCTCGCTGCATCCCACTGGGTCCCGCAGCCTTGGACTGGGAGAAACCATGGAATGTCCCAACACTCGTACCACTCAGGAAAGGGCCTAGCACCTCAATGGGTGGCACCTGCACCTCCTCCAGAGTGAGTACAGGAGTGGAGGCTTCATCCTCCCACTCACCCCCACGCTCTTGGTCTGGAAGGTGGGATTGGAAGATGTTCTCCTCTTCAGGTTTGTCTGCATTTGAATCTTCTTCTGCATCGGCTTCAGCCTTGTCAGGGTTGGCCTCAAGTTCTGCAAAGTATAACAGAACAGACAAATGGTTCGCAGCAGAGGAGGGGGCAGGGTGGGTGGCATGAGTGGGCTCACACAGCACAGGCAGCGGGCTCATTTGTCCTAGTGCTGTTGGGGGAGGGGTTAAACTAATATGGCAGGGGGATGGGAACCTATGCAGGGAGACAGAGGGAAATAAAATGGGGGCAGAAACAAAAGATAGAAAGAGGAAAAGTAAAAGTGGAGGGCAGAGAAACCCAAGGCAAAAAGCAAAAAGTGCCACATTACTGCAAAATTCTAAAGGGGCAAAGGGTGTTAAAAAGACAAGCCTGAAGGCTCTGTGCCTCAATGCGAGGAGTATTCACAATAAGGTGGACAAATTAATTGCGCAGATAGCAGTTAACGGGTATAATGTAATTGGCTTCACAGAGACATGGCTCCAGGGTGACCAAGGCTGGGAACTCAACATCCAGGGGTATTCAACATTTAGGAAGGATAGACAGAAAGAAAAAGGAGGTGGGGTGGCATTGCTGGTTAAAGAGGAAATTAATGCAATAGTAGGAAGGACATTAGTTTGGATGATGTGGAATCGGTATGGGTGGAGCTACGGAATACCAAAGGGCAGAAAACGCTAGTGGGAGTTGTGTACAGACCACCAAACAGTAGTAGTGAGGTTGGGGACAGCATCAAACAAGAAATTACGGATGCATGCAATAAAGGTACAGCAGTTATCATGGGTGACTTTACTCTACATATTGATTGGACTAACCAAACTGGCAGCAATGCGGTGGAGGAGGATTTCCTGCAGTGTATTAGGGATAGTTTTCCAGACCAATATGTCGAGGAGCCAACTAGAGGGCTGGCCATCCTAGACTGGGTGATGTGTAATGAGAAAGGACTAATTAGCAATCTTGATGTGTGAGGCCCCTTGGGGAAGAGTGACCATAATATGGTAGAATTCTTTATTAAGATGGCGAGTGACACAGTTAATTCAAAGACTAGGGTCCTGAACTTAAGGAAAGGTAACTTCGATGGTATGAGACGTGAATTGGCTAGAATAGACTGGCGAGTGATACTAAAAGGGTTGACGGTGTAAAGGCAATGGCAAACATTTAAAGATCACATGGATGAACTTCAACAATTGTACATCCCTGTCTGGAGTAAAAATAAAATGGGGAAGGTGGCTCAACCGTGGCTAACAAAGGAAATTAAGGATAGTGTTAAATCCAAGGAAGAGGTATATAAATTGGCCAGAAAAAGCAGCAAACCTGAGGACTAGGAGAATTTTATAATTCAGCAGAGGAGGACAAAGGGTTTAATTAGGAGGGGGAAAATAGAGTATGAGAGGAAGCTTGCTGGGAACATAAAAACTGACTGCAAAAGCTTCTATAGATATGTGAAGAGAAAAAGATTAGTGAAGACAAATGTAGGCCCCTTGCAGTCAGATTCAGGTGAATTTATAATGGGGAACAAAGAAATGGCGGACCAGTTAAACAAATACTTTGATTCTGTCTTCACGAAGGAAGACACAAATAACCTTCCGGAAATACTAAGGGACCGAGGGTCTAGCGAGAAGGAGGAACTGAAGGAAATCCTTATTAGGCAGGAAATTGTGTTAGGGAAATTGATGGGATTGAAGGTCAATAAATCCCCAGGGCCTGATAGACTGCATCTCAGAGTACTTAAGGAAGTAGCCCTAGAAATAGTGGATGCATTGGTGATCATTTTCCAACAGTCTATCGACTCTGGATCGGTTCCTATGGACTGGAGGGTAGCTAATGTAACACCACTTTTTAAGAAGGGAGGGAGAGAGAAAACGGGTAATTATAGACCGGTTAGCCTGACATCAATAGTGGGGAAAATGTTGGAATCAATTATTAAAGATGAAATAGCAGCACATTTGGAAAGCAGTGACATAGAAACATAGAAAATAGGTGCAGGCCCTTCGAGCCTGCACCACCATTCAATAAGATCATGGCTGATCATTCCTTCATTACCCCTTTCCTGCTTTATAGAAACATAGAAAATAGGATCAGTCCAAGTCAGCATGGATTTATGAAAGGGAAATCATGCTTGACAAATCTTCTAGAATTTTTTGAGGATGTAACTAGTCGAGTGGACAAGGGAGAACCAGTGGATGTGGTGTATTTGGACTTTCAAAAGGCTTTTGACAAGGTCCCACACAAGAGATTGGTGTGCAAAATCAAAGCACATGGTATCGGGGGTAACGTACTGATGTAGATAGAGAACTGGTTGGCAGACAGGAAGCAGAGAGTCGGGATAAACGGGTCCTTTTCAGAATGGCAGGCAGTGACTAGTTACATCCTCAAAAAATTCTAGAAGATTTGGCAAGCATGATTTCCCTTTCATAAATCCATGCTGACTTGGACTGATCCTATTTTCTATGTTTCTATAAAGCAGGAACGGGGTAATGAAGGATTGATCAGCCATGATCTTATTGAATGGTGGTGCAGGCTCGAAGGGCCGAATGGCCTACTCCTGCACCTATTTTCTATGTTTCTATGTCACTGCTTTCCAAATGTGCTACTATTTCATCTTTAATAATTGATTCCAACATTTTCCCCACTATTGATGTCAGGCTAACCGATCTATAATTACCTGTTTTCTCTCTCCCTCCCTTCTTAAAAAGTGGTGTTACATTAGCTACCCTCCAGTCCATAGTGGGGTACCGCAGGACTCAGTGCTGGGACCCCAGCTATTTACAATATACATTAATGATTTAGATGAAGGAATTAAGTGCAATATCTCCAAGTTTGCAGATGACACTAAGCTGGGTGGCGGTGTGAGCTGTGAGGAGGACGCTAAGAGGCTGCAGGGTGACTTGGACAGGTTAGTTGAGTGGGCAAATACATGGCAGATGCAGTACAATGTAGATAAATGTGAGGTTATCCACTTCGGTGGCAAAAACACGAAGGCAGAATTTTATCTGAATGGCGGCAGATTAGGAAAAGGGGAGGTGCAACGAGACCTGGGTGTCATGGTACATCAGTCATTGAAAGTTGGCATGCAGGTACAGCAGGCGGTGAAGAAGGCAAATGGCATGTTGGCCTTCATAGCTAGGGAATTTGAGTATAGGAGCAGGAAGGTCTTACTGCAGTTGTACAGGACCTTAGTGAGGCCTCACCTGGAATATTGTGTTCAGTTTTGGTCGTCTAATCTGAGGAAGGACGTTCTTGCTATTGAGGGAGTGCAGCGAAGGTTCACCAGACTGATTCCCGGGATGGCAGAACTGACATATGAGGAGAGACTGGATCGACTGGGCCTGTATTCACTGGAGTTTAGAAGGATGAGAGGGGATCTCATAGAAACATATAAAATTCTGACGGGACTGGACAGGTTAGATGCAGGAAGAATGTTCCCGATGTTGGGGAAGTCCAGAACCAGGGGACATAGTCTAAGGATAAGGGGTAAGCCATTTAGGACTGAGATGAGGAGAAACTTCTTCACTCAGAGAGTTGCTAACCTGTGGAATTCCCTACCGCAGAGAGTTGTTGATGCCAGTTCATTGGATATATTCAAGATATGGACCTTACAGCTAAAGGGATCAAGGGGTATGGAGAGAAAGCAGGAAAGGGCTACTGAGGTGAATGATCAGCCATGATCTTATTGAATGATAGCACAGGCTCAAAGGGCCGAATGGCCTACTTGTGCACCTATTTTCTATGTTTCTATGTTTCTATGAAGGACCACGATGAATGATAACACATTGCATCAACCGAAGTGTAGCTGACGGAGACATCCCCATGAACTGAAGCATGGCTAGTTCGTGCAGTACTTAACATTTAGCAAAGCCAGACTGTGGAATTTGCAGGACTTACCCTCTCCCTCGAGTGTGGGCCCAGCTTGTGCAGTGGTGGTTGCTTTTCTCCAGGCAGGACCTGTTGTGTATGTAAGCACTCTGTTAATGACTCCACGAGGTAGGTATATGGCACTTGAACTGTACAGACTGCAGTCCTTTATCGCAGCTCCTAGAGTGAGGACACCAAGAGGTGAGCTCCCTTTTATGCTGGGTTACCTGCAGTGTACAGGTGACCCTTAGGTCTCCAGCAGCAGCACCCTCTGGTGTACAGGTAAGGTATATACAGGGTGAAGGTACATTCAGGTCCAGTATTACAGTCTATCATTACATCATTGACATGCATACATAACAACACTCCCCCCTAAGCCTTTTCCAAGTGCTTATTGTCATGATCTGGGGAGGTGATCAGTAGTGGGCTGTGGGAGGTTGTGGTGAGGGTTGTGTGGGTGCCAGGTGTGATCCCTGTACCTGAGGCTGGCCTCATCCATTCCCCCCCCCCCTCACACACAGACCATGTGGGTGTCACTGATGGAGGATTCCTCAGTGGTGGAGCCTGTGCTATAGGTAGAGTGGGTAGGTGGTGGTGTTTGGTGGTGGGCAGGGCCACAGGGCTGTGTGGGCTCCTTGTCCTCCATTGCTGGTGGAAGTCTTGTCATCCGAGGGTCCACCAGGAAAGCTGGAGGGTACTGACCTCTTGCTCCCGGTGCTGGTCCTGGTGGCCAGGGGGTGTAGGACCGATCTGGGGCAGGTTGCCAGTGGTGGTGGCTGTGCTGCCCATTGACCGCTGTCCCTGCAGTGGGTCTGCTCCCACTGGGTGTGTGTGAGCCCTTCCTGGGGCATCACATTTGTCCCAAAAGTCCAGGCTACCTGGTCAGGTAGCCCGCTGGACCTGGGGGTCTCCCACGGGGGGATACCTCTGGCATTTACATTGTACCTGTAGAACCCGGTGTCCTTTAACAGTCTACTTTCTGCATGCATGACACATTGGTTCCAATCACAAACAGTCGATTCTACACTGTTATCTTTCTTTATATTGTCACATTTAGCACTTACAACACTTCCTTGTGTATCGGTGTCTCCATACATGGTTACATTTATCATATTAAAATTTCTAGCATCATCATTTAACAGTACAAACTTGTTGCTAACATCATTTTCACAAGCATTCATTCCATTTTTTACATCAGTTAATCCGGCATCACAATTTAACGCTATATTTGCATACCTGCATTCGCTTACTGCACTTTTAACTTTAAAGTCTTTGGCATCGCTGTGCCGAGAGTGAAACTGTCCCTTTAATTTCTTTGGGTTACCGGTCTCATTTAAGGGGGCCTTCCAATCCGGTTCGCTGCTCGGTGCCACGTGTCGCTCATCCAACGCTGCCCCTCGTGGCCTGGTTGCTGCCATTTTGATTCTAGGTTCTTCGCCTCATTGTGCGGCCACCATCTTCTCGCTCGCCTCGAGGTAGGCTCTGGTGATCTTTTTCTTCTCAGGTTTGGCCACAGACGTCGGGAATCCACCTTTTTCATCGATCTTCTTCCCTCGGAGTCCTGCCACGGCCCGGGAGGTAAGGTCTGGACGTTCGGGTTGGGTGATCTCACCACGGTGTTGTGCAGTCGTCGCCGCGCGGTCAAGCTGGACGGTAGGATCTCTAGGTGCAGCGATGGATCCAAGTTCGGGACTGCGTGGGATGTCGATCGCTGGGGCCCGGAGGCCGTCGTTGCTTCGACCGATTTGGACCTGCTTCATCCAACTTCTTCCCAACAGCGTTGGATCATCGCTGGCAACAACCCACAGGGGGAGCTTGTTCATCGCGTCACCCTGGGAGACCTGGATGTCCACGCTGCCAACGACTGGGATGGTGCCTTTGATGTAGGTGAGCAGCTTTGCCTGGATAGGAGACAGTTTTGGCCGTTCAGCGGGATTGTTCCATAGTTTTTCAGAGGTCGTCTGGCTCATCAAAGACTGGCTCGCCCCTGTGTCAATCTCCATCGAAACTGGAACTCCGGTGATGTCCTCTTCCATCTTCCACGGGGATCTCTCGGTGGAGCAGGTATGAATTCCATACTCTTCTTCCAGGGGTTGAGCAGCTTTGTCTTCATCAGTGTCGGAGCCCAGGTGATCGGCCAACTCTTCAGCGTCGCAGTGAGTAAAGCTTTTTCTGCACATTCTCTGAAGGTGACCTTTCGCTTTGCAGGTGTAGTCTTTGTAGCAGCACTGGTGGGCCCTGTGGTTTCCTCCACAGCACCAGCACGGGGCTAGCCGGTTGGCCCCATGTGGCGGACTCAGGGTTGCGGGACTTGGGGCTTTGAAAGTCACCATTCTGTTCACTGCGCTCGTCGGTTTAGAGTCCTGGGTGCGGGTCATCATTCGTTTGGAGTCGCTGACCGAAATCATGAAAGCCTGGCTCACTTTGATTGCCTTCTACGGGGTGACTGTGATGTCCGCAGATAGCAGTTTGTGGAGGAGGCCCTCGTGGCCAATTCCAATAACAAATACGTCCCTTAGTGCTTCGGTGAGGTGGTCACCAAAATCACACGGTGCAGCCAACCTTCTTAAATCTGCAACATACTTAGCAATTTCTTGGCCTTCGGGCCGCCGGTGAGTGTAAAACTGGTGCCTAGCTGTGAGGATGCTCTCTTTGGGTTTCAGTTGCTCTTGTCTTAAGGTTACGAGCTCCTCATAGCTCTTGGTTGTTGTCTTCGCTGGGGCTAGCAGGTCCCTGACGAGGCCATGGATAGTGGGCCCACAACTACTAAGCAGGATGGCCCTGCGCTTGTTTGCCAGTGTGGCCGGTGAGTCCCCATTCAGGTCGTTGGCTTTAAAAAAGTGTTCTAACCTTTCCACGAAGGCGTCCCAATCTTCCCCATCGGTGAATTGTTGGAAGTTGCTGAGATTAGACATGTTGTGCGTGGAATTCGTAACCTCGTCGCCAGTTGTTGTGTACGTAAGCACTCTGTTAATGACTCCACGAGGTAGGTGTATGGCACTTGAACTGTACAAGCTGTAGTCCTTTATTGCAGCTCCTAGAGTGAGGACACCAAGAGGTGAGCTCCCTTTGAAACTGGGTTAACTGCCGTGTACAGGTGACCCTTAGGTCTCCAGCAGCAGCACCCTCTGGTGTACAGGTAAGGTATATACAGAGTGAAGGTACATTCAGGTCTAGTGTTACAGTACATCATTACATAATTGGCATACATACATAACAGGACCCATCAAAGCAGCGACCCTCTCTTCCAAGGGTGTCAGTGGGTGCAGATTTGCCGGGTCTCCGCCTGTTCGAGTTCTTTCCCTTTCGTTGTGTGCCACCTTCCTCTGCAAAAATGAAATCATAACTTTTTAGAGAGGGTGTCTTTCTGCTGGGTGGGTCATAGAAACATAGAAATTTACAGCACAGAAGGAGGCCATTTCGGCCCATCGATTCCACGCCGGCCGACAAAGAGCCGCATGGCCCTAAAGTTTACATACAAACCCATGAAAAATATCGGAAAGGCAAAGAGCACCCGGCCCATCCAGTCCGCCCCACACCACTGCAACACCCCTTACACTGAAACAGTCTACACTCCACCCCAACCGGAGCCATGTGACCTCCTGGGAGAGGCAAAAACCAGATAAAAACCCAGGCCAATTTATGGAGAAAAAATCTGGGAAAATTCCTCTCCAACCCATCCAGGTGATTGACACTAGTCCAGGAGATCACCCTGGCCGTATTCTATTCCCTGCAGTACTTACCATCGTGTCTGTGCCGTCCAACAAAAGGTCATCCAGTCTAATCCCAATGACCAGCTCTAGGTCCGTAACCCTGCAGGTTACTGCACTTTAAGTGCCCATCCAACCATCTCTTAAAAGTGGTGAGGGTTTCTGCATCCACCACTCTTCCAGGCAGCGAGTTCCAGATCCCCACAGCCCTCTGCGTAAAGAAGCCCTTCCTCAAATCCCCTCTAAACCTTCCGCCAACCACCTTAAAATTATGCCCCCTCGTAATCGACCTCTCCACCAATGGGAATAGACCTTACTATCCACTATGTCCAGGCCCCTCAAGATTTTGTACACCTCGATGAGGTCTCCTCTCAACCTCCTCTGTTCCAATGAGAACAAACCCAGCCTATCTAATCTGTCCTCATAACTAAGTTTCTCCATTCCGGGCAGCATCCTAGTAAATCTCTTCTGCACCCTCTCTAGTGCAATCACGTCCTTCCTATAATACGGCGATCAGAACTGGACGCAGTACTCCAGCTGTGGGCTAACCAAAGTATTATACAGTTTAAGCATAATCCCCCTGCTCTTATATTCTATGCCTTGGCCAATAAAGGCAAACATTACGTATGCCTTCTTAACCACCTTATCCACCTGGCCAGCTACTTTCAAGGATCCGTGGACGAACACTCCAAGGTCCCTTTGTTCATCTACACGATTAAGTGGCCTACCGCTTAATGTGTATACCCTTTCCTTATTAGCTCTCCCAAAGTGCATCACCTCACATTCTCTGAATTAAATTCCATTTGCCACTGCTCTGCCCACCTGACCAGTAGATTGATATCCTCCTGCAGCTCATGACTTTCCTCTTCATCATCAACCACACAGCCAATTTTAGTGTCATCTGCAAACTTCTTAATCATACTCCCTATATTCAAATCTAAATCATTGATATATACCACAAAAAGCAAGGGTCCCAGTACTGAGCCCTGCGGAACCCCACTGGAAACATCCTTCCAGTCACAAAAACATCCATCAATCATTACCCTTTGCTTCCTACTTCCAAGCCAATTTTGGATCCAACTTGCTACTTTGCCCTGTATCCCATGGGCTTTAACCTTCATGACCAGTCTACCATGTGGGATCTTGTCAAAAGCCTTGCTAAAGTCCATATACACTATATCGTACGCACTACCCTCATCGACCCGTTTGGTTACCTCCTCAAAAAATTCAATCAGGTTATTCAAACACGATCTTCCCTTAACAAATCCGTGCTGACTGTCCCTAATTAATCCTTGCTTTTCCAAATGCAGATTTATCCTGTCTTTCAGGATTTTTTCCAATAATTTTCCCACCACTGAGGATAGGCTGACAGGCCTGTAATTACTCGGCCTATCCCTTTTTCCCTTCTTAAACAAGGGTACTACATTAGCAGTCCTCCAATCCTCTGGCACCATGCCTAGATCCAAAGAGGACTGGAAAATGATGGTCAAGGCCTCTGCTATTTCCTCTTTTACTTCGCTCAACTGCCTGGGATGCATTTCATCTGGGCCTGGGGACTTATCTACTTTCAAAGCTGCTAAACCCATTAATACTTCCTCTCTCACTATATTTATTTCATCCAGAATATCTCACTCCTCCTCAGTATCTGCATTGCCCCTTTCCTTTGTGAAGACCGATGCAAAGTATTCGTTAAGCACCCTACCAACCGCCTCCACACAAAGATTACCCTCATGGTCTCTAATAGGCCCTACCCTTTCTTTAGTTACCCTCTTACTCTTAATATATTTATAGAACATCTTGGGGTTTTCCTTAATTTTACTGGCCAAGAATTTCTCGTGCTCTCTCTTAGCATTCCTAATATCCTTTTTAATTTGCCTTTTAACTTTCTATATTCCTCTAAAGATTCTAAAGTATTTAGCTGTTGGTATATGGTATAAGCGTCCCTTTTTTTCTTAATCCTCCCCTGTAAGTCCCTAGAAATCCAGGGGGCTCTAGAATTATTTTTTCCCAGCCTTTTTCTTTAAGGGCACGTGTTTGGCCTGAGCTTTCCGGATCTCCTCCTTGAATGCCTCCCACTGTTCCGACACTGATTTACCCACAAGTAGCTGTTTCCAGTCCACTGTGGCCAAATCACTCAAGTTAGCAAAATTAGCTTTTCCCCAATTCGGAATTTTTATCCTTGTCCTTATCCATAACCAACTTGAATCTGACTGAATTATGGTCACTGGCACCCAAGTGCTCTCCCACTGATACCCCTTCAACCTGCCCAGCTTCATTTCCCAAAACTAAATCCAAAACCGCCCCCTCTCGTGTTGGGCTTGTTTCATACTGACTAAAAATGTTCTCTTGAGTACATTTGAAGAATACCGCACCCTCTATACCCTTCACGCTAAATTTGTCCCAATCAATATTTGGATAGTTAAAATCCCCTACTATTACTACCCTATTGTTTTTAGACTTCACAGCAATTTGTCTACATATTTGCTTCTCTATCTCCCTCCCACTGTTTGGGGGTCTATAATACATGCCCAGCAGTGTGATCAACCCTTTTTTATTTTTTAATTCGACCCATATGGCCTCAGTTAATGATCCCTCTCACACATCATCCCTCCTCACCGCTGTAATAGTTTCTTTAATCAGTACCACAACCCTCCCCTCCCCTCTTTTTACCCCTCTCTCTCTCGTCTAAAAATCCTGTAACCAGGATTATTGATCTGCCAAACCTGCCTCTCTTTCAGCCATGTCTCTGTAATGGTGAAAACGTCATACTTCCAAGTGTCTACCTGTGCTCTTAGCTCATCCGCCTTATTCACTATACTCCTTGCATTAAAGTATATACCATTCAGCACAGGAAGACCTCCTTGCTTACTACTTACTAAGTCCTGTTTCCTCTGTCTTACAGATTCACTTTCTAGATTCTTGCTATCCAACTTCTGCTTTACTTCCTTCCCTTTTGAATTTGTTCTCAGGTTCCTATCCCCCTGCCAAGCTAGTTTAAATTATCCCCAACAGCACTAGCAAAACTCCCCGCGAGGATGTTGGTCCCGGCGCTGTTAAAGTGCAACCCGTACGATTTGTACAGGTCCCATCTCCCCCAGAAGCGGTCCCAATTCTGATATGTCCTTACTATACAGTATAAATGCACACGAGGCCCATACTTGAGAGAAGGTCACTCTGTGACCAGTTACCTTTATTACCAAGCCCTCAAGTGATGAAGGTGAGTGGAGCTTCCCCTTTTATACCGGAAAGTCCAGGTTAGGAGTGTCTCCCACAAGTTCACCACCTAGTGGTCAGTGTTCTCAAGGTGTACAACTTAGGTCAGCTTACACATGGTTTACAATGATAGTTGAATACATGACATCACCTCCCCCCCCAAAGTCTTATTGGGATCACAGGTTGAGTCTCTGGTGGTTTACGCTCCCTTGTTGGGGCTCCGGTTGTTGGGCGCTGGCCTGAGTGTCTGCTGTTTGCGGTGCTTCAGGCCTGTCCGGACTGCCCACAGTGACTGGGCTCTCCTCCCTTTGGTTCCGGTGTTCGGTCACCTGTGGTGGAGTAAACTCTACGTCGTGTTCTTCCTCTGCTTCTTCTATGGGGTTGCTGGACCTCCTTTTAGTTTGATCCACATGTTTGCGGCAGATTTGTCCATTGGTAAGTTTAACTACCAGAATCCTATTCCCCTCTTTGGCAATCACAGTGCCTGCGAGCCATTTGGGCCCTGCAGTGTAATTAAGGACAAAAACAGGGTAATTGACATCAATACATCGCGCCCTCGCATTCCTGTCATGGTAGTCACATTGTGACTAACGCCTGCTCTCAACAATTTCTTTCACGGTGGGGTGTATAAGGGATAACTTGGTTTTGAGCGTCCTTTTCATTAGCAGCTCTGTGGGTGGAACCCCTGTGAGCGAGTGTGGTCGGGATCTATTGGCCAACAGGAGGCGTGATAAGCGGCTTTGTAGGGAACCCCCTTGGATTCTGAGCATCCCCTGTTTGATTATTTGCACTGCTCGTTCTGCCTGGCCGTTTGAGCCCTGCTTGAACGGTGCCGTTCTGACATGGTTGATTCCATTGCCTGCCATGAAGTCCTGGAATTCAGTGCTTGTGAAGCAAGGGCCATTGTCGCTGACCAAGGCATCCGGTAGACCATGGGCGGCGAACATTGCCCATAGACTTTCTACCGTGGCAGAGGATGTGCTTGAATTTAAAATTACACACTCAATCCATTTGGAGTAGGCATCTACTACAACCAAAAACATTTTCCCCATGAAAGGACCTGCGTAGTCCACATGGATGCGTGACCATGGCTTGGTGGGCCAAGACCAGGGGCTAAGGGGGGCTTCCCTGGGTGCGTTGCCCAGCTGGGCACACGTGTTGCACCTGCGAACACAAAGTTCCAGGTCTGCATCTATCCGTGGCCACCAAACGTGTGACCTGGCAATTGCCTTCATCATGACAATGCCCGGGTGCTCATTGTGAAGTTCTCTGATAAACACCTCTCTGCCCATCTGGGGCATGACTACTCGGTTTCCCCACAGTAGGCAATCGGCCTGAATCGAGAGTTCATCCTTGCACCTATGAAACGGTTTAAATTCCTCATGGCTGCCCAGTCCCCATTCAGGACACATTTCTTAACTAAAGAAAGTAGTGGGTCTCTATTTGTCCAGACTTTAATCTGACAGGCTGTCACAGGTGAGCCTTCACTTTCAAAAGCTTCAACAGCCATGACCATCTCAGCATCATGCTCAGTTGCCCCCTCAGTGGTGGCTAGTGGGAGCCTGCTGAGTGCATCGGCGCAGTTTTCAGTGCCCGGTCTGTGCCGAATTGTATAGTCATAGGCGGCTAACGTGAGTGCCCACCTCTGGATGCGGGCCGACGCATTCGCATTTATGGCCTTGTTGTCGGCCAAAAGGGACGTTAGGGGTTTGTGATCAACATAGAAACAGAGAAAATAGGTTGAGGAGTAGGCCATTCGGTCCTTCGAGTCTGCATCACCATTCAATAAGATCATGGCTGATCATTCATTCAGTACCCCTTTCCTGCTTTCTCTCTATATCCCTTGATTCCTTTAGCCGTAAGAGCCATATCTAACTCCCTCTTGAATATATCCAATGAACTGGCATCAACAACTCTCTGCGGCAGGGAATTCCACAGGTTAACAATTCTCTGAGTCAAGAAGTTTCTCCTCATCTCAGTCCTAAACGACCTGCCCCTTATCCTAAGACTATGTCCCCTGGTTCTGGACTTCCCCAACATCAGGAACATTCTTCCTCTATCTAGCCTGTCCAGTCCAGTCAGAATCTTATATGTTTCTATGAGATCCCCTCTCACCCTTCTAAACTCCAGTGAATAAAGGCCCAGTTGATCCAGTCTCTCCTCATATGACAGTCCAGCCATCCCTGGAATCAGTCTGGTGAACCTTCGCTGCACTCCCTCAATAGCAAGAACGTCGTTCCTCAGGTTAGGAGACCAAAACTGAACACAGCTCAAATTTCCTGCCAAACAGGTACTGGTGCATTTGTTTTACTGCATATACACATGCTAGCGCTTCCTTTTCTACTATCCCGTAGCCCCTTTCTGCCTGGGACAGACTTCTGGAGGCATAAGCTACTGGCTGTAACTGACCATTGGCATTCACATGCTGCAACACACACCCGACCCCATAGGACGACGCATCGCACGTTAAAACAAGTTTCTTACACGGGTCATATAACGTTAACAGTTTGTTGGAGCATAACAAATTGCGTGCTCTCTCAAAAGCCCTTTCCTGGCTGTCTCCCCAGACCCATTCACGACCTTTGCGTAGGAGCACATGTAGCGGCTCTAACAGCGTGCTCAGTTTGGGAAGAAAGTTACAAAAATAGTTCAGGAGCCCCAGGAACGAACGCAGTTCCATCGTGTTACGGGGTCTGGGTGCTCTCTGGATTGCTTCCGTTTTGGACACAGTAGGGCTGATCCCGTCTGCTGCTACCTTCCTCCCCAGGAATTCTACCTCTGGAGTTAAGAAGACGCACTTCGCCTTTTTCAGTCACAGCCCTACCCGGTCCAGTCTGCGTAGCACCTCCTTCAGGTTGTGGAGGTGTTCTTCAGTAACGCGACCCGTGATGAGGATGTCGTCTTGAAAAATCACCGTCCTTGGAATCGACTTGAGGAGGCTTTCCATATTTCGCTGAAACATCGCGGCGGCCGAACGAATCCCGAACGGACATCTGTTGTACTCAAACAACCCCTTGTGTGTCGTGATGGTGGTCAGCTTCTTCGACTCACTCACCAGCTCCTGGGTCATGTAAGCTGAGGTCAGGTCCAATTTTGAAAAATGTTTGCTACCGGATAGCGTCGCAAAGAGGTCCTCCGCTCTCGGTAGCGGGTACTGGTCTTGGAGTGACACCCGATTGATGGTGGCCTTGTAATCGCCACATATCCTGACCGACCCATCCGCCTTGAGCACCGGCACAATCGGGCTCGCCCAGTCACTGAATTCGACTGGCGAGATGATGCCTTCCCTCAGCAGGTGGTCCAATTCGCATTCTATCTTTTCCCACATCACGTACGGCACCGCTCTGGCCTTGTGGTGTACTGGCCTGGCATCCGGGTTTATGTGAATCACTACCTTGGCCCCCATGAAAGTGCCGATGTCGCGTTGAAATAATGAGTCAAATTTGTCCAGGACCTGCGAGCATGATACTCGCTCCACACAGGAAATTGCATTGACATCGCCCCATTTCCAGTTCATGACAGCAAGCCAACTCCTCCCCAGTAGTGCGGGACCATCCCCCGGGACAATCCAGAGTGGCAACCTGTTCTCCGAATCTTTGTGGGTCATGACTACCGTGGTGCTGCCCAGCACCGGAATAATCTGCTTTGTGTAAGTCCGTAGCTGTGCGTCAATCGGCGATAATTTTGGCCTCCTGGCCTTGGACACCCACAACCTTTTGAACTGTTTGATACTCATCAGGGACTGGCTGGCCCCCGTGTCTAGCTCCATTAATACTGGGATGCCATTGAGGAGCACTTTCATCATTATCGGTGGCGTCCTGGTGTATGAACTGTATATGTGCTCCACATGAACTCACTGAACTTCAGCTTCCAGCGATTTCCCCCAGTATTTATTTGGCCTCATAGGGCTTACATCGGGCCCGTCCTCCTCGTACATCAACCTGGCTGCAGGCTTCCTGCACATACGCGCCAAGTGACCGCTGACGTTGCAGTTTCTGCAGGTATATTGCTGATACCTGCAACCTCTGGCTGGGTATTTGCCTCCACACCTCCAACATGAGCTGGAGGCCCCGTTGTTGGAAACAAAAGGTCCATTACCAGTCGATCGTCTCTGACTGTCTCTGTAACTGTCCCTTAAGCGCACCATTGACAGGTGTTGATGGCCCCATTACTGGCCGCATTGTCCCTTGCAATGGCATGAATCACTGTTCAGCTAGCCATTGTCTCTGCTGAATTCCCCCTTTGGGTTCGACTACATGCTGGGGCATGTCCAGTTGCCCTTGTCTGCCTAGAGAACTGTGTGCCGCGTTAACAATGTTGACTCCCTGGTCGATTGCCGCATTTGAGCCAAGATTTTAGTCATACATCATTCTGGTCACTTCCTCCACTGAGATAAATGTCTGGGTTATCAGAGCCGCCGTTTCCAAGATCAAGTCTTTGGTCTCAATCAGTTTCCTGAAAACCCCAGCGTGCCCGATGCCTTCAATAAAAAAGTCACACAGCATCTCCGCTCTGCAAGCATCTGTGAACTTACATAGGCTCGCCAGTCGCCGGAGGTCTGCCACGAAGTCTGGAACGCTTTGCCCTTCTCACCGCCGGTGCGTGTAAAACCGGTGTCTCACCATGTGCATGCTGCTCGCCGGTTTAAGGTGTTCCCCGATCAACTTACTGAGCTCTTCGAACGTCTTGTCTGCCGGCTTCTCTGGCACTAGAAGGTCCTTCATCAGGGAGTACGTCCTGGATCCACAAACAGTCAGGAGATGAGCCCTGCGTTTGTCGGCCGAATCCTGTCCCAACCATTCCTTAGTGACAAAACTTTGCTGTACTCTCTCAATAAAGTCGCCCCAATCATCACCAACACAGTATCTCTCTTCTGTGCTGCTAGTGGCCATGCTCGCGTGGTTTAAATCCCAGTTTCTCGTCGCCAATGATATGTCCTTACTATACAGTATAAATGCACACGAGGCCCATACTTGAGAGAAGGTCACTCGGTGACCAGTTACCTTTATTACCAAGACCTCAAGTGATGAAGGTGGGTGGAGCTTCCCCTTTTATACCTGAAAGTCCAGGTTAGGAGTGTCTCCCACAAGTTCACCACCTAGTGGTCAATGTTCTCAAGGTGTACAACTTAGGTCAGTTTATACATGGGTTACACTGATAGTTGAATACATGACAAATTCATCAAAGATTTAAAGCCCTCCGTTCTATGCCACTTTCCAGCCACGTGTTGATCCTCTCTATCCTTCTATTCTTGTACTCATTAGCACGCGGCACCGGTAGTAACCCAGAGATTGCCACCTTTGAGGTTCTATCCTTTAATTTTCTTCCTCGCTCCCTAAATTCTTCCTGTAGGACCTCATCCCTCATTTTACCGATGTCGTTGGTCCCGATATGGACCACGACCTCTAGCTGTTTACCCTCGCCCCCCCCCCCCAGGATGCCCTGCGTCCGCTCTGTGACATCCTTGACCCTGACACCAGGGAGGCACAAAACCATTTGGGAGTCATGTTTGCGGCCGCAGAAACGCCTGTCTGTTCCCCTAACTACAGAATCCCCTATCACTAGGGCTCTTTTGTTCTTCACCCCTCCCCCCTGTGCAGCTGAGCCACCCGTGGTGCCTTGGAATTGGCTCTGGCTGCACTCCCCAGAGGCACCATCGCCCCCACCGATACTCAGAAATGAATATTGGTTTGAAAGTGAGATGGACTCACGGGGGGGACTTCCTGCGTTACCTGCCGAGCACACTTACTCTGTCTGGTGGTCACCCACTCCCCCTCTACCTGCACACCTTTAAGCTGCGGGGTGACCACCTCCTGTAACGTGCTGTCCACGTAGCTCTCAGCCTCGCGGATGCACCGTATTGACTCCACCCGCTGCACCAGCTCCGAAACGCGGAACTCGAGCAGTTGAAGCTGGAGACACCTCCTGCACACAGGGTTGTCTAGGCTGTGCCAAGCGACCAGGACTTCCCACATGCCGCAGGATGTGCACTCCACGGGGCTGAGCTGCACTGCCATCCCTCTAGTTAGCCTTATCTAGTTTAAAAAATCTACTTCAAAAGAAATAGAGAAAAGAGAGCTACTCACCAACTCACCTCACCGACCTCTGTGGCCTCCCGAACTCACCGACCTCTGTGGCCTCCTGACCTCTCGGCCTCCTGACCTCCCGACCTCCTTAAAAAGAGAGAAAATAAAGAAAAGAGAGCTACTTACCGACTCACCTCAACAACCTCCCGGCCTATGAACTCCTGGCCTCCGATCTCCCGACTCGGCGATCTCAGGACCTACCCAGTCGCCGACCTCAGGGCCTACCTACTCCCCGACCTCAGGGCCTACCTACTCCCTGACCTCAGGGCCTACCTACTCCCTGACCTCAGGGCCTACCCACTCCCTGACCTCAGGGCCTACCTACTCCCTGACCTCAGGGCCTACCTACTCCCTGACCTCAGGGCCTACCCACTCCCCGACCTCAGGGCCTACCTACTCCCCGACCTCAGGGCCTACCTACTCCCTGACCTCAGGGCCTACCCACTCACCGACCTCAGGGCCTACCTACTCCCCGACCTCAGGGCCTACCTACTCCCCGACCTCAGGGCCTACCTACTCCCCGACCTCAGGGCCTACCCAATCGCCGACCTCAGGGCCTACCTACTCCCCGACCTCAGGGCCTACCTACTCCCCGACCTCAGGGCCTACCTACTCCCTGACCTCAGGGCCTACCCAGTCCCCGACCTCAGGGCCTACCCACTCACCGACCTCAGGGCCTACCCACTCGCCGACCTCAGGGCCTACCTACTCCCCGACCTCAGGGCCTACCTACTCCCCGACCTTAGGGCCTACCTACTCCCTGGTTTGAAGTTTAAGATGTTGGTTTGAACACCGCCACCTCAGTCCCTTCGGCCGGTTCGACGTCCCCCCGAATCTGTCAGCACAGTGAACCACAGGGATAGGTGTGGAGTCCTTTCGGCCCGGGATGGGTGTGGGCTGGGGCTGGTGCAGAGTCCCTTCGGCACAGGATGGGTGTGGGCCGGTGCAGAGTCCCTTCGGCCCGGGATAAGGTGATAAGGCACTATATAAATGCAAGCTGCACACCAGAGAGTGCTGCTGCTGGAGACCTAATCAACTTTTAAACTTTTTAAACAATTTGGGAGAACTTTTAAAACTTACATTTTAGACTTTTAATCAAAATACTTTTAAACACCTGTTATTGATCTATTATTGATCTATTATTGATCTATTATTGATCTATATCTTTGACTTTTTATTATTGATCTATATCTTTGACTTTTTAACAACCTTTAGAAACTTTTTTAATAAATTGTGAATTTTTATCAACCTTTAGTTAACTCTTAATCTTTTTAAACAATTTGGAAATACTTTTAAACTTCTAAAATACATCTTAAGACTTGTTAAAAACCCTTAGAAATTCTTGAAAGAAATTGGGATTTTATCAACTTTTAACTCTTAAAATAACTTTGGAAGTGACCTTCCTGATGCCTGCCACCAGCCTCGGGCCATCTACCTTCAATGGCGCTACTCAGCGCTGAGCTTGCGGCCAATACTTTGCCGTAGGCACTTAGGCTTACCGAGCTGTGCCTGGTCTCCAGTTGTCTTGGACCCCCCTTGCCACTGGACCGAGACCTTGCTCAGCTAAGCCCGTGTGGTTGCCGGTGTGCAGCGGCCACCCCACGTTAAAAGAACTCACGCACAGGCATCTTCCACTTCGCCAGTATGAAGTTCAGGACCTGGATCGTCAGGATCCTCATAGACAATCCCAACAGCAACAGGCCGGAACGTCGCACCACCATACTTGCCTGGGAACTCAGACATTTTGACATTGACATCGCCGCCCTAAGCGAGACCCGGTGGGCAGGGGAAGGCCAGTTGAAGGAACATGGTGGAGGTTACACCTTTTTCTGGAAAGGAAAACCAGAGGAAGATCGCCACCTTCATGGAGTCGGCTTTGCCTTCAAGAAAGAGCTGGTCGACCGCCTCAAAGACTCCCCCTGTGGGGTTAACGAACGCCTCATGACTCTTCGTCTCACCCTATCTCTGAACCAATGCGCCACAATGCGTACGCCCTTACACTCGATGCAACGGATGAGGCTAAAGAGGGTTTTTATTCCAACCTCGCGACATCCTTGTCCTGCGTCCCCACGGACGACAAATTGATCCTCCTGGGTGACTTTAATGCCAGGGCCGGCAAAGACACAGCCCTCTGGGGAGGCGTGATTGGCAGAGAGGGGGTAGGGAAAGCCAACTCCAGCGGTACCCTACTCCTGACAAAATGTCTAGAACACAAACTCCTCATCACCAACACCCTGTTCCACCAGAGGGACAAGTACAAGGCATCGTGGCAACACCCTCGCTCCAAACACTGGCACCTGCTTGACTGTGTCATCGTCCGAGCCAGGGATCGCAAGGATGTGCGCATCGCCCGCGCCATGACAGGAGCTGACAACTGCTGGACGGACCACCGTCTAATCCAATCCATCATCAACATTAACATAGCCCCAAAGCAGAGGGGACAGCAGAAGCAGTGCCACAAAAAAGTTAATGCCGGGGCACTGAGAGACCCAGCTAGGAGAGCCCTATACAGCCAGCGCCTCACAGCCAATCTGGCATGCCCTGATGACCCTGAGATGCTGAATGCCCATCGCACTTGGTCTGCCCTCCAGGCCTCTATAACCGGTGCCTGTGAAGAGACACTTGGTCACTCAACCAGAAAACACCAGGACTGGTTTGATGAAAATGATCAGGAGATCGAAGAACTAATAGATCGCAAGCGCAAAGCACTTCTGAGCCTCAAGCAACAGCCCAACTTGGAAGCTGCAAAACAACATTACAGACGGCTCAAGGTTCAGGTCCAACAAAAAACTCGGGACGTAAAGAACAGGTGGTGGATGGAGAAAGCACAGGAGATACAACAACTGGCCGACAGCCACGATATGCGAGGATTCTTCATTGTAATCAAGGCCACCAACGGTCCAAACTCCCAAGGCCCCACCCCATTCCTGGCCAAGAACGGGGAAACACTCATCAAGGACACCGAGGTTGTCAGGGCCCGCTGGAAGGAGCACTTTGAAGATCTCCTCAATCGAGACTCTGCCTTTGACTCGGGTGTTCTCGACTCCATCCCGCAGCATGCGACCCGCCATCACCTCAGTGAAACTCCAACGTTACATGAGGTAGGCAAAGCCATAAACCAGCTCAAGAATAACAAGGCTACGGGAGCGGATGGAATTCCTGCTGAGGCGCTAAAGTATGGCGGAGAGGCGCTGTTGGCGCAGATACATGACCTCATCTCTCTCATGTGGAGGGAGGAGAGCATGCCGGGAGATCTCACAGATGCAGTGATTGTGACCATTTTTTAAAAAGGGGGACAAGTCCGACTGCGGCAACTACAGGGGAATCTCCCTGCTATCAGCCACTGGGAAAGTTGTCGCTAGAGTTCTCCTCAATCGTCTTCTCCCTGTGGCCGAGGAGCTCCTCCCGGAGTCGCAGTGCGGATTTCGTCCCCTACGGGGCACAACGGACATGATCTTTGCAGTGCAACAGCTACAGGAAAAATGCAGGGATCAGCACCAGCCCTTATACATGGCCTTCTTTGACCTTACAAAGGCCTTTGACACTGTCAACCGCGAGGGTCTATGGAGCGTCCTCCTCCATTTCGGATGTCCCCAAAAGTCCATCACCAACCTCCGCCTGCTCCACAGTGACATGCAGGCCGTGATCCTTACCAATGGATCCATCACAGACCCGATCCACGTCCAGACCAGGGTCAAGCAGGGCTGCGTCATCGCTCCAACCCTCTTCTCAATCTTCCTTGCTGCCATGCTCCACCTCACAGTCGACAAGCTCCCCGCTGGAGTGGAACTAAACTACAGAACCAGTGGGAAGCTGTTTAACCTACGCCGCCTCCAGGTCAGGTCCAAGATCACCCCAACCTCTGTCATTGAGCTACAGTACACGGACAATGCCTGCGTCTGCGCACATTCTGAGGCTGAACTCCAGGATATAGTCAATGTATTCACTGAGGCATGTGAAAGCATGGGCCTTATGTTTAACATCCGTACGACAAAGGTCCTCCACCAGCCTGTCATCGCCGCACAGCACTGCCCTCCAATCATCAAGATCCACGGCACGGCCCTGGACAACGTGGACCATTTCCCATATCTCGGGAGCCTCTTATCAACAAAGGCAGACATTGATGGAGATTCAGCATCGCCTCCAGTGCGCCAGTGCAGCCTTCGGCCGCCTGAGGAAAAGAGTGTTTGAAGATCCGGCCCTCAAATCTACCACCAAACTCATGGTCTACAGGGCTGTAGTAATACCCGCCCTCCTGTATGGATCTGAGGCATAGACGATGTATAGAAGGCACCTCAAGTCACTGGAGATATATCACCAACGATGTCTCCGCAAGATCCTGCAAATCCCCTGGGAGGACAGACGCACCAACATCAGTGTCCTCGACCAGGCTAACATCCCCAGTATTGAAGCACTGACCACACTCGATCAGCTTCGCTGGGCAGGCCACATAGTTCGCATGCCAGATACGAGACTCCCTCAGCAAATGCTTTATGTGGAGCTCCTTCATAGTAAACAAGCCAAAGGAGGACAGCGGAAACGTTATAAGGACACCCTCAAAGCCTCGCTGGTAAAGTGCAACATCACCACTGACACCTGGGAGCCCCTGGCCGAAGACCGCCCGAGGTGGAGAAAGTCCATCCGGGAGGGCGCTGAACACCTCGAGTGTCAACGCAAAGAGCGTGAAGAGGTCAGGCGCAGGCAGCGGAAGGAGCGCGCGGCAAACCAGTCCCACCCACCCCTTCCCTCGACGAATGTCTGTCCCACCTGTAACAGAGACTGTGTCTCTCGTATCGGACTATTCAGCCACCAAAGGACTCACTTCAGGAGTGGAAGCAAGTCCTCCTCGATTCCGAGGGGCTGCCTATGATGATGATGATTGATACGTCCTTACTATACAGTATAAATGCACACGAGGCCCATGCTTGAGAGACGGTCAGTCTGTGACCTGTCCTTTATTCCTCAGCACTCAAGTGATCGAAGTGGGTGGAGCTTTCCCTTTTATATCTGAAGGTCCAGGTTAGGAGTGTCTCCCACAAGTTCACCACCTAGTGGTCATTGTTCTCACAGTGTACAACTTAGGTCAGATTATAGAAACATAGAAACATAGAAAATAGGTGCAGGAGCAGGCCATTCAGCCCTTCTAGCCTGCACCGCCATTCAATGAGTTCATGGCTGAACATGAAACTTCAGTACCCTCTTCCTGCTTTCTCGCCATACCCCTTGATCCCCCGAGTAGTAAGGACTTCATCTAACTCCCTTTTGAATATATTTAGCGAATTGGCCTCAACTACTTTCTGTGGTAGAGAATTCCACAGGTTCACCACTCTCTGGGTGAAGAAGTTTCTCCTCATCTCGGTCCTAAATGGCTTACCCCTTATCCTTAGACTGTGACCCCTGGTTCTGGACTTCCCCAACATTGGGAACATTCTTCCTGCATCTAACCTGTCTAAACCCGTCAGAATTTTAAACGTTTCTATGAGGTCCCCTCTCATTCTTCTGAACTCCAGTGAATACAAGCCCAGTTGATCCAGTCTTTCTTGATAGGTCAGTCCCACCATCCCGGGAATCAGTCTGGTGAACCTTCGCTGCACTCCCTCAATAGCAAGAATGTCCTTCCTCAGGTTAGGAGACCGAAACTGTACACAATACTCCAGGTGTGGCCTCACCAAGGCCCTGTACAACTGTAGCAACACCTCCCTGCCCTTGTACTCAAATCCCCTCGCTATGAAGGCCAACATGCCATTTGCTTTCTTAACCGCCTGCTGTACCTGCATGCCAACCTTCAATGACTGATGTACCATGACACCCAGGTCTCGTTGCACCTTCCTTTTTCCTAATCTGTCACCATTCAGATAATAGTCTGTCTCTCTGTTTTTACCACCAAAGTGGATAACCTCACATTTATCCACATTATACTTCATCTGCCATGCATTTGCCCACTCACCTAACCTATCCAAGTCACTCTGCAGCCTCATAACATCCTCCTGACATGACATTTATGGCCTTGTTGTCGCCAAAAGGGACGTTAGGGGTTTGTGATCTGTCTCCAGCTCAAATTTCCTGCCAAAAAGGTACTGGTGCATTTTCTTCACCGCATATACACATGCGAGCGCCTCCTTTTCTACCATCCCGTAGCCCCTTTCTGCCTGGGACAGACTTCTGGAGGCATAAGCTACCGGCTGTAACTGACCCTTGGCATTGACATGCTGCAATACACACCCGACACCATAGGACAACGCATCGCACGTTAACACAAGTTTCTTACATGGGTCATATAGCGTTAACAGATTGTTGGAACATAACAAATTGCGTGCTCTATTAAAAGCCCTTTCCTGGCTGCCCCCAGATCCATTCGCGACCTTTGCGTAGGAGCACGTGTAGTGGCTCTAGCAGCGTGTTCAATTTGGGAAGAAAGTTACCAAAATAGTTCAGGAGCCCCAGAAACGAACGCAGCTCCGTCGTGTTACGGGGTCTGGGTGCTCTCTGGATCGCTTCCGTCTTGGACGCAATAGGGCTGATCCCGTCTGCTGCTACCCTCCTCCCGAGGAATTCTACCTCTGGAGCTAGGAAGACGCACTTCGCCTTTTTCAGTCGCAGCTCTACCCGGTCCATATTTCGTTGAAAGATCGCGGCGGCCGAGCGAATCCCGAACGGACATCTGTTGTACTCAAACAACCCCTTGTGTGTCGTGATGGTGGTCAACTTCTTCGACTCACTCGCCAGCTCCTGGGTCATGTAAGCTGAGGTCAGGTCCAATTTTGAAAAAAGTTTGCCACCGGATAGCGTCGCAAAGAGGTCCTCCGTTCTCGGTAGCGGGTACTGGTCTTGGAGTGACACCCTATTGATGGTGGCCTTGTAATCACCACATATCCTGACCGACCCATCCGCCTTGAGCACCGGCACAATCGGGCTCGCCCAGTCACTGAATTCGACTGGCGAGATGATGCCTTCCCTCAGCAGGCGGTCCAATTCGCATTCTATCTTTTCCCGCATCACGAACGGCACCGCTCTGGCCTTGTGGTGTACTGGTCTGGCGTCCGGGTTTATGTGAATCACTACCTTGGTCCCCATGAAAGTGCCAATGCCGGGTTGAAATAATAAGTCAAATTTGTCCAGGACCTGTGAGCATGATACTCGCTCCACAGAGGAAATTGCATTGACATCGCCCCATTTCCAGTTCATGACAGCAAGCCAACTCCTCCCCAGTAGTGCGGGACCGTCCCCCGGGACAACTCAAAGTGGCAACCTGTTCTCCGAATCTTTGTGGGTCACGACTACTGTGGCGCTGCCTAGCACCGGAATGATCTGCTTTGTGTATGTCCGTAGCTGTGCGTCAATCGACGATAATTTTGGCCTCCTGGCCTTGGACGCCCACAACTTTTCAACCTGTTTGATACCCATCAGAGACTGGCTGGCCCCCGTGTCTAACTCCATTGATACTGGGATGCCATTGAGGAGCACTTTCATCATTATCGGTGGCGTCCTGGTGTATGAACTGTATACGTGCTCCACATGAACTCGCTGAACTTCAGCTTCCAGTGATTTCCCCCAGTGTCCATTTCTGCAATTTCTGCAGGTATTTTGCTCATCTCTGCAAACTCCGGCTGAGTTTGTGCCTCCACGCCTCCAACATGAGCTGTTGTTGGAAACAAAAGGTCCCTTGCCAGTCGATCGTCCCTGACTGCCCCTGTTATTGTCCTTGAGTGCACCATTAACAGGTGTTGATGGCCCCATTACTGGCCGCATTGTCCCTTGCAATGGTGTGAATCGCCGTTCAGCTTGCCATTGTCTTTGTCGAACTCCCCCTCTGGGTTCGACTACATGTTGGGGCATGCCTGACTGCCCTTGTCTGCCTGGAGAACTGTGTGCTGCTTTAACAATGTTGAATCTCTGTCCCAACCATTCCTTAACACAGTACCTTTCGTCTGTTCTGCTAGTGGCCATGCTCGCGTGGTTTAAATCCCAGTTTCTCGTCGCCATTGATATGTCCTTACTATACAGTATAAATGCACACGAGGCCCATGCTTGAGAGAAGGTCAGTCTGTGACCTGTCCTTTATTCCTTGGCACTCAAGTGATCGAAGTGGGTGGAGCTTCCCCTTTTATACCTGAAGGTCCAGGTTAGGAATGTCTCCCACAAATTCACCACCTCGTGGTCATTGTTCTCACAGTGTACAACTTAGGTCAGATTATACTTGGGTTACAATGCTGGTTGAATACATGACAATGATGTATCATGTAATTACATGTAACAGCCAACAGATGGAGAAAGCCCGGGAGGCACACATTACTGCACCGCGTGCTGCCTCCCTATATAAAGCAGACTCCTCCTGCAGTGCTCACTTTTGGAGTTTACGTTAAACCTAAAGGTCACAGGGTGACCAGCTCCAGCAATGGGCCACGTGTGATTTATTATAGTGATAAGCATATGTAGCACTCAGGACCTACTGAATCGCCAATGGTTACATTTATAATTGCAATTCCAATGAATAAGAACATAAGAAATAGGAGCAGGAGTCGGCCATTTGGCTCCTCGAGCCTGCTCCGCCATTTAATACGATCATGGCTGATCTGATCATGGACTCAGGTCCACTTCCCTGCCCGCTCCCCTTATTCCCTTATCGGTTAAGAAACTGTCTATCTCTGTCTTAAACTTATTCAATGTCCCGGCTTCCACAGCTCTCTGAGGCAGCGAATTCCACAGATTTACAACCCTCTGAGAGAAGAAATTTCTTCTCATCTCTGATTTAAATGGGGGGCCCCTTATTCTAAGATCATGCCCTCTAGTTCTAGTCTCCCCATCAGTGGAAACATCCTCTCTGCATCCACCTTGTCAAGCCCCCTCATATTTTTATATGTTTCGATAAGATCACCTCTCATTCTTCTGAACTCCAATGAGTAGAGGCCCAACCGACTCAACCTTTCCTCATATGTCAACCCCCTCATCCCCGGAATCAACCGAGTGAACCTTCTCTGAACTGCCTCCAAAGCAAGTATATTCTTTCTTAAATATGAAAACCAAAACTGCACGCAGTATTCCAGGTGTGGCCTCACCAATACCCTGTATAACTGTAGCAAGACTTCCCTGCTTTTATACTCCATCCCCTTTGCAATAAAAGCTAAGATTCCATTGGCCTTCCTGATCACTTGCTGTACCTGAAAATATACTTGTAAATGAAAATATTACTTACACTAACTACTTGACCAAGGTCCTGCCACTTCTTTTTGCACTGGCCTCCAGACCTCGGGGTGGTCACCAGTGCACAGTAATCTTCTGCAAGGTGGTTCCTGTGTTTCTTCATTTCTTTTAGTGGAACTTTAATTTGACCTCTGCTGGTGTCCAGCTCGTGCCATTGGGCCTCAGTTACAGTAACCAGTGCCTCCACTTCGTCCTGTGAGAAATTCTTGGTCCTTGAGCCGCGTTGCATCTTGTATTGCAGCTCCGATTTTTCCACTGAGAATTAAAGTTCTCACACACAACTGTCTCTTTAAAAATGGCTGAATGCAGACCGGGAGCTGTACTGGGCATGTGCGCCCGTACCAACCACGTGGAAAACGTCATTTTTTTTCTGCGCATGCGCAGAAGGGGTAGCATTGTTTTTTCGGTGCAGACATTAGGCTCCACCCCCTGAAGCTAAAGGACAAGATGCGCGGCAACAATTTCAAAAATGAGAACGGAGAAACAGAAGGACCAGAGGGGGAGAGGAGATGTGTTTACCGCAGCGAGGTGTTGTGATCGGGAACACGCTGCCTGAAAGGGCGGTGGGAGCAGATTCAATAGTAACTTTCAAACCGGGAATTGGATAAATACCTGAAGAGAAAACATTTACAGGGTTATGGCAAAAGAGCGGGGGGTGCGGGGGGGGGGGACAACTAATTGGATCGTTCTTTCAAACAGCCGGTGCAGACACGATGGGCCGAATGGCCTCCTGTGCTGTGTGGGTTTGTGATTCAATGACGTCCTTCTGTTAGAGGATAGGTTTTATTTATGATTAGATGTTCTATCTCATCCTCAAAATCAATACATTTCGTCAAACATTCAGGTCAAGCGGTCGTATATTTATTTAGGCAGAGTCTGCAATAGCACTTAAACATATCCTGAACCTGGTGGTGCGCAATGCAGCCGTGTTACAGTTCCAAGCTTAGTATACAGGGTGATCAAAATCTGACACAAACTGCCCCAGTACGGGTCCCACACACACTGACTCTCACTGGGGTACGGGTCCCACACACACTGACTCTCACTGGGGTACAGTCCCACACACACTGACTCTCACTGGGGTACGGGTCCCACACACACTGACTCTCACTGGGGTACAGTCCCACACACACTGACTCTCACTGGGGTACGGGTCCCACACACACTGACTCTCACTGGGGTACAGCCCCACACACACTGACTCTCACTGGGGTACAGCCCCACACACACTGACTCTCACTGGGGTACAGTCCCACACACACTGACTCTCACTGGGGTACGGGTCCCACACACACTGACTCTCACTGGGGTACAGCCCCACACACACTGACTCTCACTGGGGTACGGGTCCCACACACACTGACTCTCACTGGGGTACAGTCCCACACACACTGACTCTCACTGGGGTACGGGTCCCACACACACTGACTCTCACTGGGGTACAGTCCCACACACACTGACTCTCACTGGGATACGGGTCCCACACACACTGACTCTCACTGGGGTACGGGTCCCACACACACTGACTCTCACTGGGGTATGAGTCCCACACACACTGACTCTCACTGGGGTACGGGTCCCACACACACTTACTCTCACTGGGGTATGAGTCCCACACACACTGACTCTCACTGGGATACGGGTCCCACACACACTGACTCTCACTGGGGTACGGGTCCCACACACTGACTCTCACTGGGGCACGGGTCCCACACACACTGACTCTCACTGGGGTACGGATCCCACACACACTGACTCTCACTTGGTTACGGGTCCCACACACACTGACTCTCACTGGGGTACGGGTCCCACACACACTGACTCTCACTGGGGTACGGGTCCCACACACACTGACTCTCACTGGGGTACGGGTCCCACACACACTGACTCTCACTGGGGTACAGTCCCACACACACTGACTCTCACTGGGGTACAGTCCCACACACACTGACTCTCACTGGGGTACGGGTCCCACACACACTGACTCTCACTGGGGTACAGTCCCACACACACTGACTCTCACTGCCCCATTCTCTCCCCATCGCCCTGTATCAATCCCAAACTAATCCCACTGTCCCGCTCTCTCCCCATAGCCCTGTAGTTTCCTACATTACAACAGAGACTACACTTCAAAAGTACTTCATTGGCTGCAAAGCGCTTTGGGACAACCTGAGATCAAGAAAGGTGCTATAGAAATGCAAGTCTTATTTTCTTTCTTTTTATCTATTTTTAACTGCTTTAAATATTTATCCAGTTTTCCCTTAAAAGATGCAATGGCCTCTGTCCCAAGCACTCCCTGTGGTAAAACCCTCTGTATAAAGAAGCTTATCCTAACCTCACTCTCAATGTGGCAATGTTAAATTGATGAACTCAAACTCCCCGAACCAGAGAAAAGAGTCTTGCCCCATTCACTCTATCAAAAAGTACCTGTAATAAATCTCCTCCGAGCACTCGCTGCTCCTGTAGAAACAACAACAACAACGTGTATTTCTATAGCGCCTTTAACGTAGTGAAATGTCCCAAGGTGCTTCACAGGAGTATTGTCAAATAAAATATTTGACACCGAGCCGTATAAGGAGGAATTAGCGCAGGTGACCAAAAGCTTGGTCAAAGAGGTAGGTTTTAAGCAGCGTCTTGAAGGAGGAGAGAGAGGCGGAGAGGTTTAGGGAGGGAGTTCCAGAGCTTTGGGCCCAGGCAACTGAAGGCACGGCCACCGATGGTGGAGCGATTATAATCAGGGATGCTCAAATGGGTAGAATTAGAGGAGCGCAGAGATCTCGGGGCTGGGGGGTGCTGGAGGAGATTACAGGGATAGGGAGGGGCGAGGCCATGGAGGGATTTGAAAACCAGGGTGTGAATTTTGAAATCGAGGTGTTGCCGGACTGGGAGCCAATGAAGGTCAGTCGCAGTCCCGGTATCTCAAGTCTCTCCTCATCACCAGTGTTAACCCATCACCGCATCCTCCTGGTGCTCGATCTCCGCAGTGGAGCGATTCCGTTCTTTTGCCTTGGTTTTATCGGCAGAAATCAGCGCCAACGATGGCGGAACTTTAAGTGCCGGTTATGTCGAGCGATCTTTAGCGTGGTTTATAGAACATCGCGCTGGAAGCCGGCCCCGCCCACAAAACTGACCTCGCCGCTAGATCGAAATAAGCGGTGTGAAGTCCTTACTCTACAGCATGAAACCACACGAGGCACATTCCAGGGACAAGGCCACTCCGTGACCTTAACTCTTTATTACAGGACTCCAGAAGTGATGACCCTGCGTGGGACCTCCCTTTATATACCTGTGTGATCAGGTAAGGAGTGTCTCCCACAAGTTCACCCCCTGTGGTCAAGGTGTGCATCTAAGTTGAGTGTATACAGTAATACAGTGGTGTTACATTGTAGTTACAAACATGACATCACCTTCCCACCCCCCCCCCCCCCCAAAGTCTTACTGAGATCATAGGTTTAGTCTTTCAGGTGGTCTACGCTCCCTCGTGGAGCGCCGCAGTTGGGGCTCTGGTTGTTGGACACTGACGTGAGTGTCTGTCACCTGTGGTGATTCCGGCCTGTCCGGGCTGACCGCAGGGACTGTGCATTCTTCTGATTGCTCTTGTTGCTCATTCACTGGCGGTAGTGTGAGCTCCATCTCATGGTCTTCTTCAGGTTCCTCCGTGTCCATGCTGAACCTTTATTTTTAAACTTGGCCCAGATGCTTACGGCATATCTGGCCATTGTTGAGTTTTACCACGATGACCCTATTCCCCTCTTTGTCAATTACAGTACCCTCAAGCCATTTGGGCCCCATGGTGTGATTGTGGACAAATACAGGATCATTTATTTCTATACATCTCCCCCTTGAATTACGGTCATGGTACTCGTTTTGTGACTTGCGCTTGCCCTCAACTATGTCGGTCAGGACTGGGTGAATGAGGGACAACCGAGTTTTGAGTGTCCGTTTCATGAGTAGCTCTGCGGGCGGAACCCCCGTGAGCGAGTGTGGGCGGGATCTATAGTCCAGCAGGAGGCGCGATAGGCGGCATTGTAGGGAGGGTCCTTGAATTCTGAGCATACCTTGTTTAATGATTTGGACTGCCTGTTCCACCTGGCCATTGGAGGCCGGCTTGAACGGCGCAGTCCTGACGTGGTTGATGCCATTGCCCGACATAAACTCTCGGAATTCGTAGCTCATGAAACACGGGCCATTATCACTAACCAGAATGTCTGGCAAGCCATGGGTTGCAAAGATCGCACGTAGGCTTTCCACGGTGCTGGATGACGTGCATGAATTCAGGATGATGCACTCGATCCATTTCGAGTACGCCTCTACTACAATGAGGAACATCTTCCCCATGAACGGGCCCGCGTAGTCTACGTGAATGCGTGGCCATGGCTTGGTGGGCTAGGGCCACGGGCTGAGCGGGGCCTCCCTGGGGGCATTACCCAGCTGGGCACAGGTCGTGCACCTGCGAACACAGTGTTCCAGGTCTGAGTCAATTCCAGGCCACCAAATGTGTGACTGGGCAATGGCCTTCATCATCACAATGCCTGGGTGCTCGCTGTGAAGTTCCCTGATGAATGCCTCCCTGCCCTTCTGGGGCATGACTACCCGGCTGCCCCAAAGTAGGCAGTCGGCTTGGATGGAGAGCTCATCCATCCGCCTGTGAAACGGTCTGACCTCCTCAGGACATGCTCCGTGTGCGGGCGCCCAATTCCCAGTCAGGACACATTTCTTAATCAGGGATAGGAGGGGATCTCTGTTTGTCCAGATTTTGATCTGGCGGGTTGTGATGGGGGAGCCTGCACTGTCAAAAGCATCGACAGCCATGACCATCTCGGCGCTTTGCTCCGCTGCCCCCTCAGTGGTGGCCAGTGGGAGCCTGCTGAGCACGTCAGCGCAATTTTCAGTGCCGGGCCGGTGCCGGATGGAGTAGTCATAAGCAGCCAGCGTGAGAGCCCATCGCTGTATGCGAGCTGATGCGTTGGCATTGATAGCCTTGCTGTCTGACAACAGGGATGTGAGTGGCTTGTGGTCCGTCTCTAATTCAAACTTCCTACCAAAGAGGTACTGATGCATTTTTTTTACACCATAGACACATGCAAGTGCTTCCTTCTCGACCATCCCATATCCCCGTTCTGCTTGAGAGAGTGACCTGGAGGCATAAGCCACAGGTTGTAGTTGACCCTCAGCATTGCCCTGCTGCAACATGCACCCAACCCCATAGGACGATGCATCACATGTCAGAACTAAACGTTTACAGGGGTTGTACAGGGTCAACAACTTTATTGAACAAAGTAGGTTTCGCGCCCGATCAAAAGCCCGTTCCTGACAGTCCCCCCAAAACCAATCGCAACCCTTACACAGGAGCATGTGTAGCGGCTCCAGCAATGTGCTCAAGTTTGGCAGAAAGTTCCCAAAATAGTTCAACAGTCCCAGGAATGAACACAACTCCGATGTGTTGCAGGGCCTGGGTGCTCGTCGAATCGCCTCTGTTTTGGATTCGGTGGGCCAAATCCCATCTGCAGCAACCCTCCTGCCCAGAAACTCAATCTCAGGAGCTAAAAACACACATTTAGACTTCTTGAGTCGCAGGCCTACCCGGTCCAGTCGGCGTAGCACCTCCTCCAGGTTGTGGAGGTGTTCCTCAGTGTCTCGACCCGTGATGAGGATGTCCTGGAATATGATCGTTCCTGGAATGGATTTAAGCAGGCTTTCCATGTTACGTTGAAAAATCGCGGCCGCTGATCGAATGTCAAACGGACACCTGTTATAAACAAACAGTCCCTTGTGCGTGGTGATGGTGGTCAGTAGTTTAGATTCGTCGGCCAGTTCCTGGGTCAGATAGGCTGAAGTGAGGTCCAACTTGGTGAACAGCTTGCCGTCTGCCAGCGTGGCGAAGAGGTCCTCCGCTCTTGGGAGCGGGTATTGGTCTTGTAGGGACACCCGATTGATGGTGGCCTTGTAGTCGCCACAGATCCTGACAGAGCCATCCGCTTTTAGAACGGGAACGATGGGGCTCGCCCAGTCGCTGAATTCAACGGGCGAGATGATGCCCTCTCGCAACAGCTGGTCCAATTCGCTCTCGATTTTTTCCTTCATCACATATGGCACCGCTCTGGCTTTGTGGTGCACTGGCCTGGCGTCCGGGGTGATGTGTATCACTACTTTAGTGCCTTTGAAAGTCCCGATGCCCGGTTGGAATAGTGACTCGAATTGTTGTAGGACTTATGAGCACGAACTTCGCTCCACCGAGGACATTGCGTGAACATCCCCCCATTTCCAGTTCATCTCGGCTAACCAGCCCCTCCCCAACAGTGCGGGACCATTGCCTGGGACAATCCAGAGCGGCAGCCGATTCACTAACCCATTGTGTGTGACAGCCAACATTGCACTGCCTAGCACCGGAATGATTTCTTTAGTGTAAGTCCGTAATTGTGTCTCAATACGTGCTAATTTGGGTCTACTGGCTTTAAGTGGCCATAACTTCTCAAATTGCTGAACGCCCATGAGTGACTGGCTGGCCCCAGTGTCCAGCTCCATGTGTACTGGGATACCGTTCAATAAAACCCTCATCATCATTGGTGGCGTTCTGGTGTATGAACTGAATATTCGCCACATGGACCCGCTGAACTTCGGCGCCCATCGATTTGCCCCAAAAGTCATCCTGCCTCAAAGAACCCTCTTCTGGTCCATCTACCTCATATATTAGTCTGGTTGCAGGTTTTCTGCACATTCGAGCTAAATGGCCACTGAGATTGCAGTTTCTGCAGACAAACTGTTAGAATCTGCAAGATCTAGCTGAGTGTTTTCCCCCACACCTCCAGCATGAGTTAAAGTTTCCATTGTTGGGAACAAAGGGACTATGGCCAGGCATTCCGCGCTGACTGTCCCTTTGACTGCTCTTAAGTACCCTCTTAGTGGGTGTCAATGGGCCCACCTCGGGCCACATTGTCCACTGTGATGGCGTGAACGTCCGTTCAGCCTGCCATTGTCTCTGTTGAGTTCCTGCTCTGGGGTCTATTGCTGCCTGGTAAATGTCGGACTGCCCCAGCCTACCTGCGGGGCTCTGAGTAGCATTGATGATGTTGACTCCCTGATCCATCGCTGCGTTAGAGGCAGAATTGCGCGCGTAAATCATTTTAGTCTCTTCCTCCCCCGCCATGAAAGTTTAATCTAACAACGCTGCCGCTTCCAAGGTCAAGTCCTTGGTCTCAATTAACTAGCGAAAAATTCCCGCATGACCGATACCCTCGATGAAGAAGTCCCTTAGCATCTCCCCCCTGCAGGCGTCTGTGAACTTACAGATCCTGGCCAAACGGCGGAGGTCCGCTACAAAGTCCGGTATGCTCTGTCCTTCACGACGTAGGTGGATATAGAATCTGTGTCGAGCCATGTCTATGCTGCTCGCCGGTTTGAGGTGCTCCCCGATTAATTTGCTAAGCTCTTCAAAGGTTTTGTCCGACGGCCTTTCGGGTGCCAGTAAGTCCTTCATGAGCACATAGGTCTTTGGCCCGCAGCTGGTCAGGAGATGAGCCCGTCGCTTGTCGGGCCGCTGCATCCCCCAGCCAGTCTTTAGTTACAAAGCTTTGCTGAAGCCTCTTGACAAAATCGTCCCAGTCTTCCCCAACACAGTACCGTTCCTCTGTGCTACCGGTGGCCATTCTCGTGGGTCGTGAATTCTCGTTTCTCATCGCCAATGTAAAGTCCTTACTCTACAGCATGAAACCACACGAGGCACATTCCAGGGACAAGGCCACTCTGTGACCTTAACTCTTTATTACAGGACTCCAGAAGTGATGACCCTGCGTGGGACCTCCCTTTATATACCTGTGTGATCAGGTAAGGAGTGTCTCCCACAAGTTCACCCCCTGTGGTCAAGGTGTGCCTCTAGGTTGAGTGTGTACAGTAATACAGTGGTGTTACATTGTAGTTACAGACATGAGAAGCGGGACAGCAAGTTTCTGCCAATCGCGCCGTTCCTGGCGGCTTGGCAAATCGAGCTGGATTCTTTTTACTCGCATAGGCACCAGTGGGTGTGTATAAAAAGCTTCAACATGTTAATCACATATTTAATTTACCAAGAAACTGACTGGCGTACGGCAATGAAATGGTTCAGTATAAAGGTTTTTCAGTGATTTTAAACCTTTGGAGTTGGAGTAGGGACTGATTAAGAAAGCTTATTATTTGTGATAAACCCACAGGTGTATTCATCAAACTGCACCAAGTCACCACCAATCGTCCTCTCGGTTTTTCTGACGCCGTGCGGCCCATTCACAGCTCCGCGCACGTGCGGTGTGTCTATTTGAAAGCCGATGAGCTGGCTGCTCGGGAGTTCCAAACCGCTC
>NC_091992.1:4315164-4325164 GCF_044704955.1 Pristiophorus japonicus | reverse complement strand
ACAGGGGATGATGGGTGAGTGGGACTGGGTGCGGGTTAGGACATGGGGCAAAGGGGGCGATGGGTGAGCGGGACTGGGTGCAAGTTAGGACACGGGGCAGTGAGCACAGGGGGTAATGGGTGAGTGGGACTGGGTGCGAGTTAGGACACGGGGCAGCGAGCACAGGGGGTGATGGGTGAATGGGACTGGGTGCGAGTTAGGACACAGGGCACAGGGGGTGATGGGTGAGCGGGACTGGGTGCGAGTTAGGACACAGGGCACAGGGGGTGATGGGTGAGCGGGACTGGGTGCGAGTTAGGACACGGGGCAGCGAGCACAGGGGGTGATGGGTGAGTGGGACTGGGTGCGAGTTAGGACACGGGGCAAAGGGGGCGATGGGTGAGCGGGACTGGGTGCAAGTTAGGACACGGGGCAGCGAGCACTTTGGATGAGCTGAAGTTTACGGAGGGGGGAAGATGGGAGGCCGGCCAGGAGAACATTGGAATAGTCGAGTCTGGAAGTAACAAAGGCACGGATGAGGGTTTCAGCAGCAGATGGGCTGAGGCAGGGGCAGAGACGGACGATGTTACGGAGGGGGAAATAGGCGGTTTTGGTGATGGAGAGGATACGGGGTCGGAAGCTCAGCTCAGGGTCACGCAGGGCGTGAGGCTGAGGGAGAAGTCCGTGTGCCATCACTGCACTCCGCAAAGCTAAACCGAATTAAAACACGGCAGTTTCTCACCAAATTACTGACTCACAATATACAAAAACATTAAACATGGCACCATGAGCACTGCAGCCCAGTCTGAGGAGACAACGGGACCTAAATATCAACCAGATAACATACGTGAGCAGCGGGTCAGTGGTGGAGGGAATTCAATCTGGGCAAGTACTGCACGGGCGATACACAGGGGCAAACGGGCGATGCATGGGGTCAGAATGGGCAAGGCATGGGGGCAGGATGGGCGAGGGACGTGGGCAGGCCGGGCAAGGCACGGGGGTGAAGGGGCGATGCACGGGGGCAGGCCGGGCGATGCATGGGGTCAGGACGGGCGATGCATGGGGTCAGGACGGGCGATGCACGGGGGCAGGCCGGGCGAGGCACGGGGGCAGGCCGGGCGAGGCACGGGGGCAGGATGGGCGGAAGATTAGAATGGCGGAAGATTAGGAAAAGGGGAGGTGCAACGAGACCTGGGTGTCATGGTTCATCAGTCATTGAAAGTTGGCATGCAGGTACAGCAGGTGGTGAAGAAGGCAAATGGTATGTTGGCCTTCATAGCTAGCGGATTTGAGTATAGGAGCAGGGAGGTCTTACTGCAGGTCTACAGGGCCTTGGTGAGGCCTCACCTGGAATATTGTGTTCAGTTTTGGTCTCCAATCTGAGGAAGGACATTTTTGCTATTGAGGGAGTGCAGCGAAGGTTCACCAGACTGATTCCCGGGATGGCTGGACTGACATATGAGGAAAGACTGGATCGACTGGGCCTGTATTCACTGGAGTTTAGAAGGATGAGAGGGGATCTCATAGAAACATATAAGATTCTGACAGGACTGGACAGGTTAGATGCAGGAAGAATGTTCCCCATGTTGGGGAAGTGCAGAACCAGGGGTCACAGTCTAAGGATAAGGGGTAAGCCATTTAGGACTGAGATGAGGAGAAACTTCTTCACTCAGAGAGTTGTTAACCTGTGGAATTCCCTGCCACAGAGAGTTGTTGATGCCAGTTCACTGGATATATTCAGGAGGGAGTTAGATATGGCCCTTACGGCTAAAGGGGATCAAGGGGTATGGAGCGAAAGCAGGAAAGGGGTACTGAGGTGAATGATCAGCCATGATCTTATTGAATGGTGGTGCAGGCTCGAAGGGCCGAATGGCCTACTCCTGCACCTATTTTCTATGTTTCTATGTTTCAACACTCGGCCTCTCCTTATCAGCTCAAGGGAGACGGCCTTGGTCTCACTTGCTGAATGCAACGGGAGCGACAGAAACAAGCAGCGGTTTCACAATCCGCGTCCTTGTTTTGAAAAGGGGATTAGTTCGGCGGTGAGCCCCCTGGAGTCAGTATTTACAGACGGACTGAGCAATACGTTACGGGGGCTGTAACTGGGCGCGAGATTCCCAGGCTAGGCGCTCGAAGAACACAAACACGGTTACAACCAGCATGTAAATATCAACCAGATAACATACGTGAGCAGCGGGTCAGTGGTGGAGGGAATTCAATCTGGGCAAGTACTGCACGGGCGATACACAGGGGCAAACGGGCGATACATGGGGTCAGGACGGGCGAGGCACGGGGGCATGACGGGCGATATACAGGGGCAAACTGGCGATGCATGGGGTCAGGATGGGCGAGGCATGGGGGCAGGCCGGGCGAGGCACGGGGGCAGGCCGGGCGAGGCACGGAGGCAGGACGGGCGATACACGGGGGCAAACTGGCGATGCATGGGGTCAGGATGGGCGAGGCATGGGGGCAGGCCGGGCGAGGCACGGAGGCAGGACGGGCGATACACGGGGGCAAACTGGCGATGCATGGGGTCAGGATGGGCGAGGCATGGGGGCAGGATGGGCGATGCATGGGGTCAGGCCAGGCGAGGCACGGGGGCAGGCCGGGCGAGGCACAGCAAACCACGCTGTGCTGCAAGGACTACAGGGAGTTCGGAGGGTGGCGCAAGAGATCGACCCCAAGACAAATGTAGGTCCCTTGCAGTCAGATTGAGGTGAATTTATAATGGGGAACAAAGAAATGGCAGACCAATTGAACAAATACTTTGGTTCTGTCTTCACGAAGGAAGGTACAAATAACCTTCCGGAAGTACTAGGGGACCGAGGGTCTAGTGAGAAGGAGGAACTGAAGGAAATCCTTATTAGGCGGGAAACTGATGGGATTGAAGGCCGATAAATCCCCAGGGCCTGATAGTCTGCATCCCAGAGTACTTAAGGAAGTGGCCCTAGAAATATGCATTGGTGATCATTTTCCAACAGTCTATCGACTCTGGATCGGTTCCTATGGACTGGAGGGTAGCTAATGTAACACCACTTTTTAAAAAAGGAGTGAGAGAGAAAACGGGTAATTATAGACCTGTTAGCCTGACATCAGTAGTGGGGAAAATGTTGGAATCAATCATTAAGGATGAAATAGCAGCGCATTTGGAAAGCAGTGACAGGATCGGTCTAAGTCAGCATGGATTTATGAAAGGGAAATCATGCTTGACAAATCTTCTGGAATTTTTTGAGGATGTAACTAATAGAGTGGACAAGGGAGAACCAGTGGATGTGGTGTATTTGGACTTTCAAAAGGCTTTTGACAAGGTCCCACACAAGAGATTGGTGTGCAAAATTAAAGCACATGGTATTGGGGGTAATGTACTGACGTGGATAGAGAACTGGTTGGCAGACAGGAAGCAGAGAGTCGGGATAAACGGGTCCTTTTCAGAATGGCAGGCAGTGACTAGTGGGGTGCCGCAGGGCTCAGTGCTGGGACCCCAGCTATTTACAATATACATTAATGATTTAGATGAAGGAATTGAGAGTAATATCTCCAAGTTTGCAGATGACACTAAACTGGGTGGCGGTGTGAGCTGTGAGGAGGATGCTAAGAGGCTGCAGGGTGACTTGGACAGGTTAGGTGAGTGGGCAAATGCATGGCAGATGCAGTATAATGTGGATAAATGTGAGGTTATCCACTTTGGTGGCAAAAACACGAAGGCAGAATATTATCTGAATGGCGGAAGATTAGGAAAAGTGGAGATGTAACGAGACCTGGGTGTCATGGTTCATCAGTCATTGAAAGTTGGCCATGCAGGTACAGCAAGCGGTGAAGAAGGCAAATGGTATGTTGGCCTTCATAGCTAGCGGATTTGAGTATAGGAGCAGGGAATGTCTTACTGCAGTTGTACAGGGCCTTGGTGAGGCCTCACCTGGAATATTGTGTTCAGTTTTGGTCTCCAATCTGAGGAAGGACATTCTTGCTATTGAGGGAGTGCAGCGAAGGTTCACCAGACTGATTCCAGGGATGGCTGGACTGACATATGAGGAGAGACTGGATCGACTGGGCCTTTATTCAGTGGAGTTTAGAAGAATGAGAGGGGATCTCATAGAAACATATAAGATTCTGACAGGACTGGACAGGTTAGATGCAGGAAGAATGTTCCCGATGTTGGGGAAGTGCAGAACCAGGGGTCACAGTCTAAGGATAAGGGGTAAGCCATTTAGGACCGAGATGAGGAGAAACTTCTTCACTCAGAGAGTTGTGAACCTGTGGAATTCTCTACCACAGAGAGTTGTTGATGCCAGTTCATTGGATATATTCAAGAGGGAGTTAGATGTGGTCCTTACGGCTAAAGGGATCAAGGGGTATGGAGAGAAAGCAGGAAAGGGGTACTGAGGGAATGATCAGCCATGATCTTATTGAATGGTGGTGCAGGCTCGAAGGGCCGAATGGCCTGCTCCTGCACCTATTTTCTATGTTTCTATGTTTCAACACTCGGCCTCTCCTTATCAGCTCAAGGGAGACGGCCTTGGTCTCACTTGCTGAATGCAACGGGAGCGACAGAAACAAGCAGCGGTTTCACAATCCGCGTCCTTGTTTTGAAAAAGGGATTAGTTCGGCGGTGAGCCCCCTGGAGTCAGTATTTACAGACGGACTGAGCAATACGTTACGGGGGCTGTAACTGGGCGCGAGATTCCCAGGCTAGGCGCTCGAAGAACACAAACACGGTTACAACCAGCATGTAAAAAGGCAAATAAACCATTGGTTGGAAGTGTGTAACTACAGCCAGCACGTGATACAGCACCTTTACTGTAGAAAGATGTCCCGGGGCCTAATGATCAACAACTGGCACCAAACCAGCGCCGGAGATATCCGGGGGCGCGCACCGAAGGTTGGTCCAAGAGCCGCAGCTTAAGTCGGGGAGGGAGGGAATTCCAGAGACAGGAAGTGAAACGTCGGCACTGTAGGTCAGGCACTGCCTGTGGATAGAAACAGCAACAGCAACGTTTCAGGCTTGGATCCTGCTTCGGAATTGGAAAACGTGCTGACCCTCTGAAATGACCGCTCGTCCTCTCAGTCCAGGATTTCCCTCCGCTGTCGGCAAGGGGGCTTCAACTGTGTCCGTCCCATTCCCCAGGATTGTGGTCACTCTATCTGTCCCATTCATAAGAACATAAGAAATAGGAGCAGGAGTCGGCCATTCGGCCCCTTGAGCCTGCTCCACCATTCATTAAGATCACGGCTGATCATTGAGCTCAACTCCACTTCCCCGCCCGATCCCTCAGTACTGCCCCTCCGACAGTGCGGCACTCCCTCAGTACTGCCCCTCCGACAGTGCGGCGCTCCCTCAGTACTGCCCCTCCGACAGTGCGGCGCTCCCTCAGTACCGCCCCTCCGACAGTGCGGCGCTCCCTCAGTACTGCCCCTCCGACAGTGCGGCGCTCCCTCAGTACTGCCCCTCCGACAGTGCAGCGCTCCCTCAGTACCGCCCCTCCGACAGTGCGGCACTCCCTCAGTACGGCACTCCCTCAGTACTGCCCCTCCGACAGTGCGGCACTCCCTCAGTACTGCCCCTCCGACAGTGCAGCACGGGGAGTGTCAGCCTGGATTTCTGTGCTCAAGTCCCTAGAGTGGGACCTGAACCCACGACCTTCCGACTCAGAGGCGAGAGAGAGATTGCTGCCCAGTGAGCCCCGGCCAAAACCTGTGCACCTCACCACGAGTCCAGTGCTTGATCTTCCTCTACACTGGGGGTTTGGTGGCCCCTTGGCCTTGCCAGGGCTGCCCGGAGCTAACCGATCGCTGATAACTATGTCCCCAAGGCTGCTTATTTGAGGAGAGTTATTACTGCTTCACCTGTCGAAGTGTTTTTATATCCGAGCCACACCTGAGGTCAGAATTCTCGGCCAGGCCAACATCCCCAGCACTCGACCAGCTCCGTTGGGCATGTGCCTGGCCGGCGGACAGAGACTCCCAAAGCGAGCGCTCCACTCAACTCCGACACGGCCAGCGAGCCCCAAGAGGGCAGAGGAAACGTTACAAGGGACACCCTCAAAGCCTCCCTGATAAAGTGCACCATCCCCACCGACACCTGGGAGTCCCCGGCCAAAGACCAGACCACCCTGAGTGGAGGAAGTGCATCCCGGGAGGGGGCGCTGAGCACCTCGAGTCTCGTCGCCAATTGCGTGCAGAAACCAAGCGGAAGGAGCGTGCGGCAAACCAGTCCCACCCTCCCCTTCCCTCAACCACTGTCTGTCCCACCCGTGACAGGGACTGTCACCTGAGAACTCACTTTTGGAGTGGAAGCAAGTCTTCCTCAACTCCGAGGGACTGCCTCTGATGATGATGGCATTATTGGTGCCAGTTGCCCCCTAACTTGCAGTACCGCGCTGCTGCTCCTCCAGCCCAGGGGGCAGCACCGCCTCCTCAGCTCACGGGGCTGCAGTACCGCGCTCCTGCTCCTCCAGCCCAGGGGGCAGCACCGCCTCCTCAGCTCACGGGGCTGCAGTACCGCGCTCCTGCTCCTCCAGCCCAGGGGGCACCACCGCCTCCTCAGCTCACGGGGCTGCAGTACCGCGCTGCTGCTCCTCCAGCCCAGGGGGCACCACCGCCTCCTCAGCTCACGGGGCTGCAGTACCGCGCAGCTGCTCCTCCAGCCCAGGGGGCAGCACCGCCTCCTCAGCTCACGGGGCTGCAGTACCGCGCTGCTGCTCCTCCAGCCCAGGGGGCACCACCGCCTCCTCAGCTCACGGGGCTGCAGTACCGCACTGCTGCTCCTCCAACCCAGGGGGCACCACCGCCTCCTCAGCTCACGGGGCTGCAGTACCGCGCTGCTGCTCCTCCAGCCCAGGGGGCACCACCGCCTCCCCAGCTCACGGGGCTGCAGTACCGCGCTGCTGCTCCTCCAAGCCAGAGGGCAGCACCGCCTCCTCAGCCCAGGGGCTGCAGTACCGCGCTGCTGCTCCTCCAGCCCAGGGGGCAGCATCGCCTGCAGCCGCTCTTGGGTTAGTTGCACTGACGGCGGGCGGCGGGACGGCGGACGCGAGCGGCCGAGTAGTTATATCAATTGCGCCAGTTAGACTGGTTAGAGCGCGCTGCACGGTAGTGTACCGGTCCGCGCTGCCGCCTGTCGAGGTTCGGCGAAGCGGCGGCTCCCAGTGTCTGTCCTCGGGCGGGAGGCGGCGGTAGGAAAGCGGCAATGGCGGCGGTTCCAACCACCATGGAGACAGGTAACCGGAAGCGGGTGGCTACAGCGGGGCGGAAGTCGGGGGTCACTGGGTCACAGCGGGGCGGAAGTCGCGGGCACTGTGTCACAGCGGGGCGGAAGTCGGGGGTCACTGGGTCACAGCGGGGCGGAAGTCTGGGGTCACTGGGTCACAGCGGGGCGGAAGTCGCGGGCACTGGGTCACAGCGGGGCGGAAGTCGCGGGCACTGGGTCACAGCGGGGCGGAAGTCGCGGGCACTGGGTCACAGCGGGGCGGAAGTCGGGGGTCACTGGGTCACAGCGGGGCGGAAGTCGCGGGCACTGGGCCTCAGCCTGGGAGCTGCTTGTGGTTCTCCCTCTCCCCGGCCTGAGGTGCTGAGCCCCCGGCTGCAGCCGCTTGGCCCGAGCACCGCCGGCCTCGCCGTGTGTGGGAGCTTGCTGTGCACAAACTGGCTGCCGCCTCTCCCACACTGGCTGTCAGTCGCTTTGGGACGTCTTGAGTTGTGAAAGGCGCTATATAAATGCAAGTTCCAACAAATGAAGCAGTTTGGAGCGGGACAGGTCGGGTGTCCCACATGTCCGGCCGCTCTGCCACCTGTCACTGTCGTGGCAGCGAGCGTCATGGAAAATAGGCCCTTCGAGCCTGCACCACCATTCAATAAGATCATGGCTGACCATTCCCTCAGTACCCCTTTCCTGCTTTCTCTCCATACCCCTTGATCCCTTTAGCCATAAGGGCCATATCTAACTCCCTCTTGAATATATCTAATAAACTGGCCTCAACAACTCTCTGGTAGAGAATTCCACAGGTTCACCACTCTCTGAGTGAAGAAGTTTCTCCTCATCTCGGTCCTAAATGGCCAACCCCTTATCCTCAGACTGTGACCCCTGGTTCTGGACCTCCCCAGCAAGGTGCCCGTGTGAGTGCCAGCGATCACACCCGCTCTAATCGACAGCCGTGCTTTCCTTCGTCCGCTCGCCATCAGAGTTCTGTCAACAGTAACGAGCAGCACTCTGCCTTTGAATTTAAATAACGAGGATATTAACAACTTCTTTTTTCTTTCCCTCGCTCCCTGGGTTCAGAGGAACAGTCGAGGCTGCGATTCCAGATGGAGCTGGAGTTTGTTCAGTGTCTGGCGAACCCAAACTACTTGAACTGTGAGTACCTGTAGCGTGCTCCCGGGAACCTTCCAACTGCTCTTTGCCCCAGTGGTGGAGGGATTGCTGCTCTGCATTTTATCCACAAACAGGAATCCAGCAGATCAGCAACACTACCCTGTCTTACAGGGAGAGCAGTGTTCCCACTCATTGTTTTCACGCGTGCGCCCTTTAAGTTGCTGTGTGGCCACGTGGCGAGGTTTCGCTGGTGAGCGGCCTGCGCGGGACTGATAGGGGAGGGCAAAGAGTGTCCTTGATGCAATAACCAGACACTAGGGGGGGGGGGGAGAGGTGTAGGGGGCACGGACCCCGGGGGGGGGGGGGGAGGTGTAGGGGGCTCGGACCCGGGGGGGGGGGGGGGAGGCGTAGGGGGCATGGACCCCAGGGGGGGGGGGGAGAGGTGTAGGGGGCACGGACCCCGGGGGGGGGAGAGGTGTAGGGGGCACGGACCCCGGGGGGGGGGAGGCGTAGGGGGCATGGACCCCGGGGGGGGGGGGGGAGAGGCGTAGGGGGCATGGACCCTGGGGGGGGGGGGGGGAAGAGGTGTAGGGAGCACGGACCCCGGGGGGGGAGGCGTAGGGAGCACGGACCCCGGGGGGGGGAGGCGTAGGGGGCACGGACCCCGGGGGGGGGGAGGTGTAGGGGGCACGGACCCCGGGGGGGGAAAAGAGGCGTAGGGGGCACGGACCGGGGGGGGGGAGGAAAGAGGCGTAGGGGGCACAGACCCTGGGGGGGAGAAGAGACGTAGGGGCCACAGACCCCGGGGGGGGGGGGGGGGGGGGGGAGAGAGGGAGAGGCATAGGGGGCATGGACCCCGGGGTCGACAATGAACCTGACCGTGTTGCCGACTGTAAACTCGACTTATACGAAGCAGCTCTGCTCAGGAGCTCCGTTTGCGGATGGACCCAAAGAGCAGCATTTCCACCTTACCCCGCGGGGGATATAACGCCAGTGTCCCATGTGCTCAGCGGCTTTTCCACAGGGAAACCTGCACGTGCAGCATTGTGAATGGGTCACGGACACAAACAGAATGAAATGGAACATTGGGTGCGGTCAGGGGGCGAGGCCCCGGGTATCACTGCCTGGGTACTGCTGGCACTGGTGTATAATACAATTGTTTTTTTCCATTTCCGATGCCACAGTCCTGGCACAGCGAGGTTACTTCAGGGACCGGACATTTGTCAATTACTTCAAGTATCTGCTGTACTGGAAGGAGCCGGAATACGCCAAGTATCTGAAGTAAGTGCAAACCGTGTCGTGTGTGGGCTCCTGTGGGAGGACCATGGACCAGTGTCGCCCACCAGCCTCTCCCATGGCCCCTGGCCACTTTTCCACCCCACAATATGCTCCCCTCCTCCTGCAGGCATTTACCCTCCGCTGGGGTAATAGGCACTCGGTGTGCTGCATCGGTGTGCCCGTTCCCATAGCTCATGGTGAGTGTCAGCCGGGTTACAGACATGGGAGCAGGAGCCCCTCGAACCTGTCCGCCATTCACTTGAGTCACGGCAACCTACAGCACGGGTTAGATACAGAGTAAAGCTCCCTCTACACTGCCCCATCAAACACTCCAGGGCAGGTACAGGGGGTTAGATACAGAGTAAAGCTCCCTCTACACTGTCCCATCAAACACTCCCAGGGCAGGTACACGGGGTTAGATACAGAGTAAAGCTC